>NW_028188493.1:0-100071 GCF_964204655.1 Triturus cristatus
ATTGTGCATGTGGTGGTATGTGTGGTTGTGGTTCTGTGTGTGGTTGTATGTGGGTGTAGGAAGGTGGATATCTGACTATGGTTACCCCCAAATTTTTGCCTAGTGTCTAGCTGGTTTTTCGACTTAGTTGGCCTGAGATCCTGCCATTCAGGCTCTCAGGCTATCTGCTCTCTCTGTAAAATGGACTCCATGTACCCTAGGTACATACCCAATTGGTTGGATCACCCTGTCAGCCCCTGTACCAGTGTACACTAGGTACCCAGGGCATTGGTGTATCCAAGGCCTGCCAGGGGCTGAAGCATGTATCATGCCACCCCAGGCTTGGCCTAACAATCTGACACAACTGGCTGATCACTCAGCTGGGGTAAGTTGGTGTAATCACCTCTTACTTAGGTGTAGTATACCTATACCTAAACTTAAATGGGACACCTGGTAACCTATAAGTCACTCCTATGGCAGGCCTTAACAATCCTGAAGGCAGAGTGCTTGGTTCCATGTGAGATGGTGCTCTGGCATGAGCTGAGCCTGTCTGCAGTGGTCGGAACAACTTCCTTCTACTGTTTCCAGATATCGTCATACCATATACTCTTAAGTGCATTATGAACCTCGCGGTTAAATGCTATCTTTGGTTTGGCTTTATCAAAACATGTCGAGTAAGGTGTCATACGAATTGGAATACTAACCCCTCGCCAATTCTGGCGACGGGGTTAGCATTCCACCCTTCTAGAGGGACACGACATGTACAGTACCTGAAACCCGGGTAAAATCAGACATAGCCTCAGCTCCACAAAATGGATGCTGCCACCACAGACACAAGTCTGCCCTCCTGCTGCTGGGAGTCCTTCCAGCTTGGGAGGTGTGGACAAAGGGTTTCCTGCCAGGGGAGGTGCATGCACCACCCCAGACAGGATTTTGTGTATTGGTCAGGTAGGGCTTGAAAGAAACCAGACATGCCTGTGGCTCACAAGGAGCCTCGGTGCATATGCCAGTTCAAACCGGTCCTGGGGCACACCAGTCCCGGGCCTGGGGCGAGCTGGACAAAGGATTGGGGGTGTAACCACCCCCCTTCCTGGTCCCACCCATAGGGAGGGACCTAGCAGGTAGTCCGGCCCCTAGAATCCGCTTAAAGGTAGGAGCCGTGTCCTAAGACTTCAGACATCCTGGAATCAACTTGAAACTAAGAAGAAGACGGGAACTTCGACATTCTGCTGCACAGAAGACTGAAGAAAATCTCCCCTGTGGTCAGGGAGTGACCACCTTGCTAACGCAAGCACCATCCAGCGAATCAACGTCTGCTTTGCCGCCGCCTCCCGCCGGAGCCCGAGCCCAGAGACTGACAAGACCTGGACCTCCAGACCTCTCACCGCCCGATCCACAGTCCCTGCAAAGAGGAGACCCGTGGAGGCACCGAGACACGTGGAGCCAGCCATCTTGAAACGACTACGACAAGCTGACCAGTGCAACAACCGAGGCTCCCTCCAAGTTGTGCTTTGGGTCCTGAGAAGCCCAACCCTCGAGCAGCATCTGCACCAAAGGTGAGCCCTCCAGCATCTCCACGATCTGCGTGGGGCCCTTCTGCATTTTGCCACTCGACGCGCCTAACCGGTTGCTGGCCCGCTGGCTAGTGGCCATCTTGGCGACGAAATCTACGACAAACACCGCTGGTCTGGTTGCTCCAGACTGGCCCTTGCTCCCCTCCAAAGGAGCAATCCCTCTGACCTTGCTGGTCAGAACCAACAGCTGATTTCCGAATCCTCCTACAATTGCTTTTGCCAAGGCTTGTTTGCTTCGATCAAGTCGCCGACACCGCCGACAGCGAGAGCCTGCGTGGGACAGCTCGTGAGCCGACTCCTGGACGTCGTCGACCTTCAGGGACCACGTGGCTGCGGAGACAAGCTACCCCTCATCACCTGTTTGCACCCGACATCGCCTGGTACCCACCTGGTGCCACGCTGGTCACTGGCTAGTGACTGTGAACACTGTCCCCTCTGCTTACAGGTCTTCAACATCTCCGATCCACTCTTGGATCCACTGCATCTCTTCCCGACCGACCGCCTGCAGCACTTTTGTCTACAGGCCCCACGGAACAGATAGAAGAAACCCGACGCACTTTGAGGCCTATGCACCCGCTTCCTGTGGGTGAGGTAAAGCTGGTACTCCGGTGCCCATGTGTAGTAATACATCTCTAGTGCCTGTGTTCCAAATCTTAAGTTCCTAGTCCATCCGGAAGATCCTCTTTGCAGTAACTTTGTACTTTTTACGCACCCATTGAAACCTATGGGAGCACGCGTGTGACTATTTGCTCTGCACACGCCACCCGTGGACCTCCTGGTCACTAACTGACGTTAGCTCCTTGTAGGCCCAGCGATTCTAGAGGCCCTAGGCCTTTTCCCTTTTCTGTTCGTGGTACTTATACCACTATTTTAGTATATGGTTTGAGTGGCCACCAGGGCCTATCCATATAAAGTGCAACTTCTGTGTATTCTACTGTAATCTTGTTTGACGATTTGTGCTCCTGTGCTCATAAAGAGACTAGGGGTTACTTTGAGAAATAAATACATATATATTTTGAATATATATCTGTGTGGTGTCCTTTCATTGGTATAAAAGGGGGTTACATTTGGTAAAACAGCTGGCTTAACACGCTTCACGAGTTTAGCCTCAAAGACTGCTTAGCCTACGCTACCACTAGGGCAGCTAGTCCGAAAAGGTTGACTTACAACCACACCATAAGGGTTGCTTGGCATGGTACAAGGTGGTCACTAGAACTAGTGAACAGCATATACCAGGCCAACTTCTCACATTGGTGAGCAGCGGTTGGATTTGAGCTTGCTGTGTTTTACCATTGTAATCTCTTGGTTACCAATTGAAAGATCACATAGGTACCTGTAGGTACATATAAAACAAGATTAGATATACTTAAGTTCTACTGAACTTAGTTGTTGTAGAGCAAAGGGAGTAGCACACCCTGACTACAACTACTAGATAGGTTTAGTAGGTAAACCCAAGTGTAGGTAGATTGCAACACATCCACCCACACTTAAGAGCAATGGCCGGGGCAGAGGGGTCCACTGTACCCATCTCTGTTGAGAGTGACCCCCAGAGGGCACCATCCAGCTTTGCTACCCTTAATCAGAATGAGCTCAGGCATTTGGCAACTCTTAGAGGCCTTAAACAGCCCAAGAACCCTACCTCTGCTGAGCTCAGAGAACTCTTACAAAATGATGAGAATCAGAGAGAACTCAGGAAAGCTTCCCAGTTAGCCCCCTTAGGGTCAGGAACAGGAGGCCCCCCTTCTGAAGATGCCACAGAGGTACCCCCTTTCAATAGTCACCCCTTAGATGGGATGCCTACCACAGAGGAAGAAAGTGATGGGGATACAGATGTGAGTGGGGATGAAGGGAGAACTAGCCCAGTGCCAAGTGTTATACTTGGCCCAGCTAAACTAAGGCTATTGGGGACTGACAGTGGGTTCACCCCATTGGATCTCCCCAGTGGACTTAACACAGGGCTTGGAAGGCAAAGGAATCGCTCAGGTGACTCCAATGCTTCCCATGGCTCTAGAGGCTCTCAAGGTCACTCCAGAAGGAGACTGACCACCCCTCAGAGGAGGGAACATGAGGCCAGAATGCAGGAAGCCCAGCTGAGGATCAGGAAGCAGGAGCTAGAAGTAGCCCTGATGGAAGAAAAACTGAGCAAGGCTAGGCAGCATAGAGAGAGTGGGTCTATACCCACTGGTGGCAGCAATGTCCCTAGGGACAAAGATAGGGTCTTTGACAATAGGAACCTGTCCAAGATTGTGCCCCCCTACAAAAGTGGGGATGACATCCACAAATGGATGACTGCTCTTGAGAGAGCCTGCAAAGTGCAGCAGGTTCCTGAAGACCAGTGGGCAGCAATCTTATGGCTCTCCTTTGAGGGGAGAGGCAGAGATAGACTCCTCACTGTTAGAGAAGAGGATGTCAGAAATTACAGAGTCCTGAAGAGTGTCCTAGTTGATGGGTTAGGCTTAACCACTGAACAGTACAGGTTAATGTTCAGAGACACCCAGAAGACACAGACTCAGGACTGGTCTGAATATGTGGAATGTGCCACTAAGGCTTTGGAGGGTTGGTTGCTGGGAAGTAAGGTGTCTGATTATACAGGATTGTACAATTTGATGATGAGAGAGCAGATTTTAAGTAATTGTCAAAACCAGCTTCTCCATCAACACCTGGTAGACTCAGATTTGACCTCTCCCCAAGAATTGGGAAAGAGGGCAGATAAATGGGTCAGGACCAGGATCAGGCCTAAAAACCAGGGTGGTGACCAAAAGAAAGATACCACCAAGCCTCAAGAGAAGGGTGGGGATAAAGAAAAAGAGAAACCTTCCTCAGGGCCCCAAAACTCCACACAGGGTGGTGGGTCCCAAGCTCCCTCCTCTACCACAGCTAAAAAGCCCTACTGCCATGAGTGTAAAACTCCTGGGCATTGGAAAACTGACAGCGGTTGCCCAAGGGCTAAAAACAAAACTGTTCCTCCAATTACTCCTGTCACACCACCTATTACTGTCAGCAGTAATCCCCCAGGTGGTGGGAGTGCCCCCAGAAATCTGGGTGGGTTTACTTGGGGAACACAGGGGGACCCTGGCTTAGCCAATTCCCCTACAGCAACCACTCTTGTCTGTGATGGTGGCATGGGGTTTGCCAACTTCACTGCCTGTCCCAACACTTTGGGTAGGTACAGACAGGAGCCCTACATCAATGGTACAAAAGCTGAGGCCTACAGAGACACTGGGGCTAGCATCACAATGGTGGCCCATTGGCTAGTTCCCTCTGAGCAGCTTTTGCCCGGTTTCTCCTACCAGGTGACTAACATTGATGGCAAACAGAACAGTCATCCCATGGCAGAGGTATGTCTCAGCTGGGGAGGGGTCACTGGCCCTAAAAGGGTAGCAGTGTCCCCAACCTTGCCTGTAGACTGCTTACTGGGGAATGACTTAGAACTCTCAGCTTGGGCTGGAGTTGAACAAGACACCCATTCTAAAATGGTAGGCCTTTCACAAAAGGGTAGGGGGGTTGTGCCATTCACAACCCCTGTCCAAATAGATTTCCTCCCTGAAAAGGTTGGAAGGGCAGTGGTAGCCACAGCCCAGGCACAGACAGACTTCCCTGTAGGGACTGGCAGAGCTGTGACAGTCACAGCTCAAACACAAACTGAGTACCCCCCTGAAAAGGTTGGCAAGGCTGTAATGGTCTCAGCCTATACTCAGACTGACATAGGTGTAGTGAAGCCTGAAACAATGGATCACTCCACACAAACTGAGAGTAGTGGGGAGGAAGAAAAGTCTCCCTCTCCCCAGACATTAGGAAAAGGTCAGCCTCCTCAGGGATCTGACCTCACCCCTTGTGAAGGAACTGCCCCAGAGGTAGCCAGGCCTGGCCTGGCAGAGCCTCTGATGTCAGTGGCCCCTTCCAAGGTGGGATCCAGTCTGGTGCAGGTAGCCTGCCTCTCTCTACCCTGCCTCAGTCAGCCCAGGGCTGCAGAGGTCAGGGAGGCCAGTGGACCCCCAGAGGGCCCCTGTCCACAAGAACCCCCCCATCAAAAGAATGAGGATTGCCTGGCTAGTAGCCCTAGTCAGGTGATGGGTAAAAACATTCCTGAGGGATCTCCTTTACAGGTAGTTAGGGACCTCCCCCAGGGGGATTCTGTTGGGCACAGGCAAACATGGGACCTTAGGGCCCCAAACCTGACCTGTCCCTCCAGTAAGCCCACAAAAGGGACCCAGCCTCCAGCTTTAGGTAGCCAGAGGCTGACCCTGAGAGCACAGTGCAACTCAGTTAAAGAAAGAAAGGCATCCATGGTGGAGGATGATTGGAGGAAGCTGAGGCCTCACTTTGAGGACACTCACTTCAGTACTCCATCTCAACACCAGCCTTTTACTTTGCCAAGACACACCACAGGTAGAGATTCCCTATGGTGGAGACCCTCTGATACCCTTAGGGTGAGGGATTGCTTAGTGGACCATGAGACAGGGGGTAACCATGCCAGTGCTGGTTCCTCCTTATATGGCCACTTGGGCAATATAGGCTTACCTGGTCAAGGTCAGCCTTATCTCCCTTCGTTTGGGGGGGGGTTGTGTAGGAAGGTGGATATCTGACTATGGTTACCCCCAAATTTTTGCCTAGTGTCTAGCTGGTTTTTCGACTTAGTTGGCCTGAGATCCTGCCATTCAGGCTCTCAGGCTATCTGCTCTCTCTGTAAAATGGACTCCATGTACCCTAGGTACATACCCAATTGGTTGGATCACCCTGTCAGCCCCTGTACCAGTGTACACTAGGTACCCAGGGCATTGGTGTATCCAAGGCCTGCCAGGGGCTGAAGCATGTATCATGCCACCCCAGGCTTGGCCTAACAATCTGACACAACTGGCTGATCACTCAGCTGGGGTAAGTTGGTGTAATCACCTCTTACTTAGGTGTAGTATACCTATACCTAAACTTAAATGGGACACCTGGTAACCTATAAGTCACTCCTATGGCAGGCCTTAACAATCCTGAAGGCAGAGTGCTTGGTTCCATGTGAGATGGTGCTCTGGCATGAGCTGAGCCTGTCTGCAGTGGTCGGAACAACTTCCTTCTACTGTTTCCAGATATCGTCATACCATATACTCTTAAGTGCATTATGAACCTCGCGGTTAAATGCTATCTTTGGTTTGGCTTTATCAAAACATGTCGAGTAAGGTGTCATACGAATTGGAATACTAACCCCTCGCCAATTCTGGCGACGGGGTTAGCATTCCACCCTTCTAGAGGGACACGACATGTACAGTACCTGAAACCCGGGTAAAATCAGACATAGCCTCAGCTCCACAAAATGGATGCTGCCACCACAGACACAAGTCTGCCCTCCTGCTGCTGGGAGTCCTTCCAGCTTGGGAGGTGTGGACAAAGGGTTTCCTGCCAGGGGAGGTGCATGCACCACCCCAGACAGGATTTTGTGTATTGGTCAGGTAGGGCTTGAAAGAAACCAGACATGCCTGTGGCTCACAAGGAGCCTCGGTGCATATGCCAGTTCAAACCGGTCCTGGGGCACACCAGTCCCGGGCCTGGGGCGAGCTGGACAAAGGATTGGGGGTGTAACCACCCCCCTTCCTGGTCCCACCCATAGGGAGGGACCTAGCAGGTAGTCCGGCCCCTAGAATCCGCTTAAAGGTAGGAGCCGTGTCCTAAGACTTCAGACATCCTGGAATCAACTTGAAACTAAGAAGAAGACGGGAACTTCGACATTCTGCTGCACAGAAGACTGAAGAAAATCTCCCCTGTGGTCAGGGAGTGACCACCTTGCTAACGCAAGCACCATCCAGCGAATCAACGTCTGCTTTGCCGCCGCCTCCCGCCGGAGCCCGAGCCCAGAGACTGACAAGACCTGGACCTCCAGACCTCTCACCGCCCGATCCACAGTCCCTGCAAAGAGGAGACCCGTGGAGGCACCGAGACACGTGGAGCCAGCCATCTTGAAACGACTACGACAAGCTGACCAGTGCAACAACCGAGGCTCCCTCCAAGTTGTGCTTTGGGTCCTGAGAAGCCCAACCCTCGAGCAGCATCTGCACCAAAGGTGAGCCCTCCAGCATCTCCACGATCTGCGTGGGGCCCTTCTGCATTTTGCCACTCGACGCGCCTAACCGGTTGCTGGCCCGCTGGCTAGTGGCCATCTTGGCGACGAAATCTACGACAAACACCGCTGGTCTGGTTGCTCCAGACTGGCCCTTGCTCCCCTCCAAAGGAGCAATCCCTCTGACCTTGCTGGTCAGAACCAACAGCTGATTTCCGAATCCTCCTACAATTGCTTTTGCCAAGGCTTGTTTGCTTCGATCAAGTCGCCGACACCGCCGACAGCGAGAGCCTGCGTGGGACAGCTCGTGAGCCGACTCCTGGACGTCGTCGACCTTCAGGGACCACGTGGCTGCGGAGACAAGCTACCCCTCATCACCTGTTTGCACCCGACATCGCCTGGTACCCACCTGGTGCCACGCTGGTCACTGGCTAGTGACTGTGAACACTGTCCCCTCTGCTTACAGGTCTTCAACATCTCCGATCCACTCTTGGATCCACTGCATCTCTTCCCGACCGACCGCCTGCAGCACTTTTGTCTACAGGCCCCACGGAACAGATAGAAGAAACCCGACGCACTTTGAGGCCTATGCACCCGCTTCCTGTGGGTGAGGTAAAGCTGGTACTCCGGTGCCCATGTGTAGTAATACATCTCTAGTGCCTGTGTTCCAAATCTTAAGTTCCTAGTCCATCCGGAAGATCCTCTTTGCAGTAACTTTGTACTTTTTACGCACCCATTGAAACCTATGGGAGCACGCGTGTGACTATTTGCTCTGCACACGCCACCCGTGGACCTCCTGGTCACTAACTGACGTTAGCTCCTTGTAGGCCCAGCGATTCTAGAGGCCCTAGGCCTTTTCCCTTTTCTGTTCGTGGTACTTATACCACTATTTTAGTATATGGTTTGAGTGGCCACCAGGGCCTATCCATATAAAGTGCAACTTCTGTGTATTCTACTGTAATCTTGTTTGACGATTTGTGCTCCTGTGCTCATAAAGAGACTAGGGGTTACTTTGAGAAATAAATACATATATATTTTGAATATATATCTGTGTGGTGTCCTTTCATTGGTATAAAAGGGGGTTACATTTGGTAAAACAGCTGGCTTAACACGCTTCACGAGTTTAGCCTCAAAGACTGCTTAGCCTACGCTACCACTAGGGCAGCTAGTCCGAAAAGGTTGACTTACAACCACACCATAAGGGTTGCTTGGCATGGTACAAGGTGGTCACTAGAACTAGTGAACAGCATATACCAGGCCAACTTCTCACACTCAGACTGACATAGGTGTAGTGAAGCCTGAAACAATGGATCACTCCACACAAACTGAGAGTAGTGGGGAGGAAGAAAAGTCTCCCTCTCCCCAGACATTAGGAAAAGGTCAGCCTCCTCAGGGATCTGACCTCACCCCTTGTGAAGGAACTGCCCCAGAGGTAGCCAGGCCTGGCCTGGCAGAGCCTCTGATGTCAGTGGCCCCTTCCAAGGTGGGATCCAGTCTGGTGCAGGTAGCCTGCCTCTCTCTACCCTGCCTCAGTCAGCCCAGGGCTGCAGAGGTCAGGGAGGCCAGTGGACCCCCAGAGGGCCCCTGTCCACAAGAACCCCCCCATCAAAAGAATGAGGATTGCCTGGCTAGTAGCCCTAGTCAGGTGATGGGTAAAAACATTCCTGAGGGATCTCCTTTACAGGTAGTTAGGGACCTCCCCCAGGGGGATTCTGTTGGGCACAGGCAAACATGGGACCTTAGGGCCCCAAACCTGACCTGTCCCTCCAGTAAGCCCACAAAAGGGACCCAGCCTCCAGCTTTAGGTAGCCAGAGGCTGACCCTGAGAGCACAGTGCAACTCAGTTAAAGAAAGAAAGGCATCCATGGTGGAGGATGATTGGAGGAAGCTGAGGCCTCACTTTGAGGACACTCACTTCAGTACTCCATCTCAACACCAGCCTTTTACTTTGCCAAGACACACCACAGGTAGAGATTCCCTATGGTGGAGACCCTCTGATACCCTTAGGGTGAGGGATTGCTTAGTGGACCATGAGACAGGGGGTAACCATGCCAGTGCTGGTTCCTCCTTATATGGCCACTTGGGCAATATAGGCTTACCTGGTCAAGGTCAGCCTTATCTCCCTTCGTTTGGGGGGGGGTTGTGTAGGAAGGTGGATATCTGACTATGGTTACCCCCAAATTTTTGCCTAGTGTCTAGCTGGTTTTTCGACTTAGTTGGCCTGAGATCCTGCCATTCAGGCTCTCAGGCTATCTGCTCTCTCTGTAAAATGGACTCCATGTACCCTAGGTACATACCCAATTGGTTGGATCACCCTGTCAGCCCCTGTACCAGTGTACACTAGGTACCCAGGGCATTGGTGTATCCAAGGCCTGCCAGGGGCTGAAGCATGTATTATGCCACCCCAGGCTTGGCCTAACAATCTGACACAACTGGCTGATCACTCAGCTGGGGTAAGTTGGTGTAATCACCTCTTACTTAGGTGTAGTATACCTATACCTAAACTTAAATGGGACACCTGGTAACCTATAAGTCACTCCTATGGCAGGCCTTAACAATCCTGAAGGCAGAGTGCTTGGTTCCATGTGAGATGGTGCTCTGGCATGAGCTGAGCCTGTCTGCAGTGGTCGGAACAACTTCCTTCTACTGTTTCCAGATATCGTCATACCATATACTCTTAAGTGCATTATGAACCTCGCGGTTAAATGCTATCTTTGGTTTGGCTTTATCAAAACATGTCGAGTAAGGTGTCATACGAATTGGAATACTAACCCCTCGCCAATTCTGGCGACGGGGTTAGCATTCCACCCTTCTAGAGGGACACGACATGTACAGTACCTGAAACCCGGGTAAAATCAGACATAGCCTCAGCTCCACAAAATGGATGCTGCCACCACAGACACAAGTCTGCCCTCCTGCTGCTGGGAGTCCTTCCAGCTTGGGAGGTGTGGACAAAGGGTTTCCTGCCAGGGGAGGTGCATGCACCACCCCAGACAGGATTTTGTGTATTGGTCAGGTAGGGCTTGAAAGAAACCAGACATGCCTGTGGCTCACAAGGAGCCTCGGTGCATATGCCAGTTCAAACCGGTCCTGGGGCACACCAGTCCCGGGCCTGGGGCGAGCTGGACAAAGGATTGGGGGTGTAACCACCCCCCTTCCTGGTCCCACCCATAGGGAGGGACCTAGCAGGTAGTCCGGCCCCTAGAATCCGAATAAAGGTAGGAGCTGTGTCCTAAGACTTCAGACATCCTGGAATCAACTTGAAACTAAGAAGAAGACGGGAACTTCGACATTCTGCTGCACAGAAGACTGAAGAAAATCTCCCCTGTGGTCAGGGAGTGACCACCTTGCTAACGCAAGCACCATCCAGCGCATCAACGTCTGCTTTGCCGCCACCTCCCGCCGGAGCCCGAGCCCAGAGACTGACAAGACCTGGACCTCCAGACCTCTCACCGCCCGATCCACAGTCCCTGCAAAGAGGAGACCCGTGGAGGCACCGAGACACGTGGAGCCAGCCATCTTGGAACGACTACGACAAGCTGACAAGTGCAACAACCGAGGCTCCCTCCAAGTTGTGCTTTGGGTCCTGAGAAGCCCAACCCTCGAGCAGCATCTGCACCAAAGGTGAGCCCTCCAGCATCTCCACGATCTGCGTGGGGCCCTTCTGCATTTTGCCACTCGACGCGCCTAACCGGTTGCTGGCCCGCTGGCTAGTGGCCATCTTGGCGACGAAATCTACGACAAACACCGCTGGTCTGGTTGCTCCAGACTGGCCCTTGCTCCCCTCCAAAGGAGCAATCCCTCTGACCTTGCTGGTCAGAACCAACAGCTGATTTCCGAATCCTCCTACAATTGCTTTTGCCAAGGCTTGTTTGCTTCGATCAAGTCGCCGACACCGCCGACAGCGAGAGCCTACGTGGGACAGCTCGTGAGCCGACTCCTGGACGTCGTCGACCTTCAGGGACCACGTGGCTGCGGAGACAAGCTACCCCTCATCACCTGTTTGCACCCGACATCGCCTGGTACCCATCTGGTGCCACGCTGGTCACTGGCTAGTGACTGTGAACACTGTCCCCTCTGCTTACAGGTCTTCAACATCTCCGATCCACTCTTGGATCCACTGCATCTCTTCCCGACCGACCGCCTGCAGCATCTTTGTCCCAGGCTCAACGGAACAGATAGAAGAAACCCGACGCACTTTGAGGCCTATGCACCCGCTTCCTGTGGGTGAGGTAAAGCTGGTACTCCGGTGCCCATGTGTAGTAATACATCTCTAGTGCCTGTGTTCCAAATCTTAAGTTCCTAGGTCATCCGGAAGATTCCTTTTGCAGTAACTTTGTACTTTTTACGCACCCATTGAAACCTATGGGAGCACGCGTGTGACTATTTGCTCTGCACACGCCACCCGTGGACCTCCTGGTCACTAACTGACGTTAGCTCCTTGTAGGCCCAGCGATTCTAGAGGCCCTAGGCCTTTTCCCTTTTCTGTTCGTGGTACTTATACCACTATTTTAGTATATGGTTTGAGTGGCCACCAGGGCCTATCCATATAACGTGCAACTTCTGTGTATTCTGTGATAATCTTGTTTGACGATTTGTGCTCCTGTGCTCATAAAGAGACTAGGGGTTACTTTGAGAAATAAATACATATATATTTTGAATATATATCTGTGTGGTGTCCTTTCATTGGTATAAAAGGGGGTTACTATTGGTAAAACAGCTTGCTTAACACGCTTCACGAGTTTAGCCTCAAAGACTGCTTAGCCTACGCTACCACTAGGGCAGCTAGTCCGAAAAGGTTGACTTACAACCACACCATAAGGGTTGCTTGGCATGGTACAAGGTGATCACTTTAACTAGTGAGCATCATATACCAGGCCAACTTCTCACAGCAACCTAGAGAGAGTGGGTCTATACCCACTGGTGGCAGCATTGTCCCTAAGGACAAAGATAGGGTCTTTGATAATAGGAACCTGTCTAAGGTTGTGCCCCCCTACAAAAGTGGGGATGACATCCACAAATGGATAACTGCTCTTGAGAGAGCCTGCAAAGTACAGCAGGTTCCTGAAGACCAGTGGGCAGCAATCCTCTGGCTCTCCTTTGAAGGAAGAGGCAGAGACAGACTCCTCACTGTTAGAGAAGAGGATGTCAGAAATTACAGAGTCCTGAAGAGTGTTCTGGTAGATGGGTTAGGCTTAACCACTGAACAGTACAGGTTAATGTTCAGAGACACCCAAAAGACACAGACTCAGGACTGGTCTGAATATGTTGAATGTGCCACTAAGGCTTTGGAGGGTTGGTTGCTGGGAAGTAAGGTATCTGATTTTACAGGATTGTATAATTTGATGATGAGAGAACAGATTTTAAATAACTGTCAAAACCAGCAACTGCATCAACACTTGGTTGACTCTGATCTGACCTCTCCCCAAGAATTGGGAAAGAAGGCAGACAAATGGGTCAGAACCAGGGTTAAGCAAAAGAACCAGAACCAGGGCCAAGGGGGTGATCAGAAGAAAACAGACCAAAAGGGTGGAGATCAGAAACCTAAAGACCAGAAGTCTTCAACAGGGCCCCAAACTACTGCTAAGGAGGGTGGGTCCCAACAGTCCAAAAAGAAGAAAGAAGGTCAAAAGAAACCCTGGTGCAATCATTGCAAAAATACAACTCACTGGACTAGTGATTGCAAAAAGGGTGGAGCCCCCAACACTGTTGCCCCTAAGGCACCTGCGCCCAGTACTACTGTTAGCAGTGTTGGTCCCCAGACAAAGGGTGTAGTGGGAATCACTATGGGAACTGAAGGAGATTCTGACTTAGACAGAACCCTGACACAGGCAGTCTTGATCTGTGATGGGGACATTGATTTGTCCCTGACTGTGAGCCCCAGTAACCTGGGCAGGTACAGACAGACTCCTTTAATAAATGAAAAAGTGGCTCAATGCTACAGGGACACATGTGCCAGTGTCACTATGGTGACACCAGGCTTTGTGGACCCTGGACAGTACATACCAGGTGAGAATTACCTGGTGACCAATGCCAGCAATGCCACTACTTCACATAGTGTGGCAGTTGTTAACTTCTCATGGGGAGGGGTAACTGGACTCAAAAGGGTTGTGGTTAGTGCAGACCTCCCAGTAGAATGTTTGTTGGGCAATGACCTAGAGAGTTCTCTATGGTCAGAAGTGGAGTACAGGACTCATGCAGAGATGTTAGGTATATCATCACATGTCCTTGCTGTGACCAGGTCACAGGCCAAAAAGTGCCTCACTGAACCTCAGGTCTTGGATCCTGGAACAATGGACCAAGCACCTACCAAGAAGAAGAACAGGAGGGTCAAGGCTGTGCCTTTCCCCCTGCCTCAGAGTGATGATCAGCCTTCCCAGGAAGCTGATCTAGAGGACCCTGAAGGAACTGTCCCTTAAGAGCTTGAACCTGATCAGGTTGAGTTTCTGGGGACAGGGGGACCTTCCAGGGCTGACTTGAGGCAGGCTCAGTTATCCTGTCCCTCTCTTGAACCCCTCAGACAGCTGGCTGCTGCTGAGGCTGCTGGGAATGCTCAAGGTACCCATAAAGTGTATTGGGATGAAGGGCTCCTTTATTCAGAGGCTAGAGACCCCAAGCCTGGTGCTACCAGGAGGTTGGTTATACCTCTGCAATTTAGGGGCTTCCTTCTTACCTTGGCCCATGATATTCCTTTAGCAGGACACTTAGGCCAGAATAAGACTTGGGACAGTCTTGTCCCTCACTTTCACTGGCCTCACATGAATGAAGATACAAAGGAGTTTTGTCGCTCCTGTGTGACCTGCCAAGCCAGTGGCAAATCAGGTGGCACAACAAAGGCCCCCCTAATACCACTACCTGTGGTGGGGGTCCCCTTTGAAAGAGTGGGAATAGATATAGTGGGTCCCATGGATCCTCCCACTGCATCTGGGCACAGATTTATACTGGTGGTAGTGGATCATGCCACCAGGTATCCAGAGGCAATTCCCCTTAGGACCACTACAGCTCCTGTTGTGGCCAGGGCCCTGCTGGGAGTATTCTCCAGAGTGGGGTTTCCTAAGGAGGTAGTATCTGACAGAGGTACCAACTTTATGTCAGGATACTTGACAGCTATGTGGAAGGAATGTGGTGTCAACTACAAGTTCACCACCCCTTATCACCCACAATGCAATGGGCTTGTTGAGAGATTCAACAAGACCCTAAAGGGTATGATCAAAGGATTACCTGAAAAGCTCAGGTGAAGATGGGACATCCTTCTACCCTGCCTTCTGTTTCCTTACAGAGAGGTCCCACAAAAAGGAGTTGGCTACAGCCCCTTTGAATTGTTGTTTGGGCACCCTGTAAGAGGCCCACTGTGTTTAGTGAAGGAAGGATGGGAGTTACCTCTCAAAAAGCCTAAGCAAGACATAGTGGACTATGTACTTGGTCTCCGCTCCAGGATGCCTGAGTATATGGAGAAGGCATCCAAAAACCTTGAGGCAAGCCAGGCCTTACAGAAAGCTTGGCATGACCAAAAGGCTGTCTTGGTTGAGTTTCAGCCAGGACAGAAGGTATGGGTGTTGGAGCCAGTGGCCCCAGCAGCACTCCAAGACAAATGGTCTGGACCCCATACAATCCTGGAAAAGAAGGGAGAGGTCACCTACTTGGTGGACCTAGGAACTCCCAGGAGTCCCCACAGGGTACTCCATGTTAACAGGCTTAAAGCATATGTTGACAGGGCAGACATGGGCTTGCTCATGGCTACAGATGAGGGACAGGAGGAAGAGAGTGACCCTCTCCCAGACCTGTTGTCTCAGAACCCTGAAGATGGCTCAGTTGAATAAGTGACCCTTGGAGGCAACCTCACTGCCCATCAGCAGACTGAATGTAGACAGGTTCTACAATCATTTTCACATATGTTTTCCTTGATACCTAGTCAAACTGACTGGTGTACCCATGTGGTGGACACTGGTGACAGTCTGCCTGTAAAGAACAAGCTTTACAGACAACCTGACCACGTCAGGGACTGTATAAAGGCTGAGGTACATAAAATGCTGGAATTAGGTGTCATTGAACCCTCAGAGAGCCCCTGGGCTAGCCCAGTGGTTCTGGTCCCCAAACCTCACACCAAAGATGGCAAGAGAGAGATGAGGTTCTGTGTGGATTACAGAGGACTCAATGCTGTCACCAGGACAGATGCACACCCTATTCCAAGGGCAGATGAGCTCATAGACAAACTAGCTTCTGCTAAGTTTTTGAGCACATTTGACTTAACAGCTGGCTATTGGCAAATCAGATTAGCTGAGGAGTCTAAGGCCAAAACAGCATTCTCAACCCCAGGTGGGCACTACCAGTTTGTGGTGATGCCCTTTGGTCTGAAGAATGCACCTGCCACCTTCCAAAGGCTGGTGAACCAAGTCCTTACTGGGTTGGATGATTTTTGCACAGCATATCTTGATGACATTGCCATCTTTAGCTCCACCTGGGAGGATCACCTGATCCACCTGAAGAAGGCTCTTGAGGCTCTGCAAAGGGCAGGCCTCACTATCAAGGCTACTAAGTGCCAGATAGGGCAGAGTAAGATTGTATATTTGGGCCACCTTGTAGGTGGGGGCCAAGTTCAACCACTGGAGAGTAAGATACAATCCATCAAGGACTGGTCTCCTCCAACCACCCAGACTCAAGTTCGAGCTTTCTTGGGCTTGCCTAGGTACTACAGGAAGTTTGTTAAGAACTATGGGTCCATTGTGACTCCTCTTAATGATCTGACATCCAAGAAGATGCCCAAAAAGGTTCAGTGGACAGTAAGCTGTCAAAAGGCATTTGATGACCTGAAGGAGGCCATGTGCTCTGCACCTATCCTGAAAAGTCCTGACTACTCCAAAGAGTTTATTGTCCAAACAGATGCTTCTGAGTTGGGTGTGGGAGCTGTGCTGTCACAACTTAATGTAGATGGTCAAGACCAACCCATTGCTTTTATTAGCAGAAGGTTGACCCCCAGAGAGAAGAATTGGTCAGCTATTGAGAGCGAGGCCTTTGCTGTGGTATGGGCCCTGAAGAAGCTGAGGCCATACTTGTTTGGCACTCACTTCAAGATTCAGACCGACCATAATCCCCTCTTGTGGCTAAATCAGATGAAGGGTGAAAACCCCAAACTGCTTAGGTGGTCCATTTACCTACAGGGGATGGACTTTACAGTGGAGCACCGGCCAGGTACTGACCATGGGAATGCAGATGGTCTCTCCAGGTACTTCCACTTAGGACATGAAGACGAGACTGGTCAAGGCTAGTTTAATGTCCCAGCGTTTGGGGGGGGTTGTGTAGGAGAGTAGGGTCTGCTATCCTATGGTCACCCCAAATTTTTGCTTTTTGCTTCACTGGTTTTTGACATATTGAGGCTGTGGGCCTGCCAATCAGACCCCCAGCCTGCTGTTCTCTCTACTAAATTAAAACTATGCACCCTAGGTGCATAACCAATTGGAAGTGGATCACCCTGTCAGCCCCTGTACCAGTGTACACTAGGTACCCAGGGCATTGGTGTACCCAAGGCCTGCCAGGGGCTGAAGCATGTATTATGCCACCCCAGGCTTGGCCTAACAATCTGACACAACTGGCTGATCACTCAGCTGGGGTAAGTTGGTGTAATCACGTCTTACTTAGGTGTAGTATACCTATACCAAACCTTAAATGGGACACCTGGTAACCTATAAGTCACTCCTATGGCAGGCCTTAACAATCCTGAAGGCAGAGTGCTTGGTTCCATGTGAGATGGTGCTCTGGCATGAGCTGAGCCTGTCTGCAGTGGTCGGAACAACTTCCTTCTACTGTTTCCAGATATCGTCATACCATATACTCTTAAGCGCATTATGAACCTCGCGGTTAAATGCTATCTTTGGTTTGGCTTTATCAAAACAGGTCGAGTAAGGTGTCATACCAATTGGAATACTAACCCCTCGCAAATTCTGGCGACGGGGTTAGCATTCCACCCTTCTAGAGGGACACGACATGTACAGTACCTGAAACCCGGGTAAAATCAGACATAGCCTCAGCTCCACAAAATGGATGCTGCCACCACAGACACAAGTCTGCCCTCCTGCTGCTGGGAGTCCTTCCAGCTTGGGAGGTGTGGACAAAGGGTTTCCTGCCAGGGGAGGTGCATGCACCACCCCAGACAGGATTTTGTGTATTGGTCAGGTAGGGCTTGAAAGAAACCAGACATGCCTGTGGCTCACAAGGAGCCTCGGTGCATATGCCAGTTCAAACCAGTCCTGGGGCACACCAGTCCCGGGCCTGGGGCGAGCTGGACAAAGGATTGGGGGTGTAACCACCCCCCTTCCTGGTCCCACCCATAGGGAGGGACCTAGCAGGTAGTCCGGCCCCTAGAATCCGCTTAAAGGTAGGAGCTGTGTCCTAAGACTTCAGACATCCTGGAATCAACTCGAAACTAAGAAGAAGACGGGAACTTCGACATTCTGCTGCACAGAAGAGTGAAGGAAATCTCCCCTGTGGTCAGGGAGTGACCACCTTGCTAACACAAGCACCATCCAGCGAATCAAAGTCTGCTTTGCCACTGCCTCCCGCCGGAGCCTGAGCCCAGAGACTGACAAGACCTGGACCTCCAGACCTCTCACCGCCCGATCCACAGTCCCTGAAAAGAGGAGACCCGTGGAGGCACCGAGACACGTGGAGCCAGCCATCTTGAAACGACCACGACAAGCTGACAAGTGCAACAACCGAGGCTCCCTCCAAGTTGTGCTTTGGGATCTGAGAAGCCCAACCCTCGAGCAGCATCTGCACCAAAGGTGAGCCCTCCAGCATCTCCACGATCTGCGTGGGGCCCTTCTGCATTTTGCCACTCGACGTGCCTAACCGGTTGCTGGCCCGCTGGCTAGTAGCCATCTTGGCGAAGAACTTCACAAAATACACCACTGGTCTGGTTGCTCCAGACTGGCCCTTGCTCCCCTCCAAAGGAGCAGTCCTTCTGACCTTGCTGGTCAGAACCATCAGCTTATTTCATCTCCTACAACAATTGCTTTTGCCAAGGCCTGTTTGCTTCGATCAAGTCGCCGACACCGCCGACAGCGAGAGCCTGCGTGGGACAGCTCGTGAACTGACTCCTGGACGTCGTCGACCTCCAGGGACCACGTGGCTGCAGAGACAAGCTACACCTTTCTTCCTGTTTGCACCCAACATTGCCTGGTACCCACCTGGTGCCACGCTGGTCACTGGCTAGTGACTGTGAACACTGTCCCCTCTGCTTACAGGTCTTCAACATCTCCGATCCACTCTTGGATCCACCGCATCTCTCCCGGACCGACCGCCTGCAGCATCTTTGTCCACAGGCTCCACGGAACAGATAGAAGAAACCCGATGCACTTCGAGGCCTATGCACCCGCTTCCTGTGGGTGAGGTAAAGCTGGCACTTCTGTGCCCAAGTGTAGTATTACATCTCTAGTGCCTGTGTTCCAAATCTTGAGTTCCTAGTCCATCCGGAAGATCCCCTTTGCAGTAACTTTGTACTTTTTACGCACCCATTGAAACCTATGGGAGCACGCGTGTGACTATTTGCTCTGCACACGCCACCCGTGGACCTCCTGGTCACTAACCGAAGTTAGCTCCTTGTAGGCCCAGCGATTCTAGAGGCCCTAGGCCTTTTCCCTTTTCTGTTCGTGGTACTTATACCACTATTTTAGTATATGGTTCGAGTGGCCACCAGGGCCTATCCATATAAAGTGCAACTTCTGTGTATTCTACTGTAATCTTGTTTGACGATTTGTGCTCCTGTGCTCATAAAGAGACTAGGGGTTACTTTGAGAAATAAATACATATATATTTTGAATATATATCTGTGTGGTGTCCTTTCATTGGTATAAAAGGGGGTTGCATTTGGTAAAACAGCTGGCTTAACAAGCTTCACGAGTTTAGCCTCAAAGACTGCTTAGCCTACGATACCACTAGGGCAGCTAGTCCGAAAAGGTTGACTTACAACCACACCATAAGGGTTGCTTGGCATGGTACAAGGTGATCACTTTAACTAGTGAGCATCAAATACCAGGCCAACTTCTCACAGGAGTGGAGTGGGGTATGTGGAGTGGAGTGGAGTGTGTGGAGTGGAGTCGAGTATGAGGAGTGGAGTGTGTGGAGTGGAGTGTGTGGAGTGGAGTGTGTAGAGAGTGTGGAGTGGGGTATGTGGTGTGTGTGTGGAGTGTGTGGAATGGAGTGGAGTGGAGTGGAGTGGATTGAGTAGAGTGTGTGGAGTGGAATGTGTGGAGTGGAGTGTGTGGAGTGGAGTGTGTGGAGTGGAGTGTGTGGAGTGGAGTGGAGTGTGTGGAGTGGAGTGTGTGGAGTGGATTGTGTGGAGTGTGTGGAGTGAAGTGTGTGGAGTGGAGTGTGTGGAGTGGAGTGTGTGGAGTGGAGTGTGTGGTGTGGTGTGGAGTCGAGTGTGTGGTGTGCAATGGAGTGTGTGGAGTTGAGTGTGTGGAGTGGAGTATGTGGAGTGCAGTGTGTGGACTTGAGTGTGTGAACTGGAGTGGAGTGTGTGGAGTTGAGTGTGTGGAGTGGAGTGTGTGGAGTGAAGTGTGTGGAGTGGAGTGGAGTGTGTGGAGTGGAGTGTGTGGAGTGGATTGTGTGGAGTGGAGTGGAGTGTGTGGAGTGGAGTGTGTGGAGTGGAGTTTGTGGTGTGGTGTGGAGTCGAGTGTGTGGTGTGCAATGGAGTGTGTGGAGTGGAGTGTGTGGAGTGGAGTATGTGGAGTGCAGTGTGTGGACTGGAGTGTGTGAACTGGAGTGGAGTGTGTGGAGTGGAGTGTGTGGAGTGGAGTGGAGTGGAGTGTGTGGAGTGTGTGGAGTGGAGTGTGTGGAGTAGAGTGGAGTGTGTGGAGTGTGTGGAGTGGAGTGGAGTGTGTGGAGTGTGTGGTGTGGAGTGGAGTGTGTGGAGTGGAGTGGGGTATGTGGAGTGGAGTGGAGTGTGTGGACTGTAGTGGAGTATGAGGAGTGGAGTGTGTGGAGTGGAGTGTGTAGAGTGGAGTGTGTAGAGAGTGTGGAGTGGGGTATGTGGCGTGTGTGGAGTGTGTGGAATGGAGTGGAGTGGAGTGGATTGAGTAGAGTGTGTGGAGTGGAGTGTGTGGAGTGGAATGTGTAGAGTGGAGTGTGTGGAGTGGAGTGTGTGGAGTGGAGTGTGTGGAGTAGAGTGGAGTGTGTGGAGTGGAGTGTGTGGAGTGGATTGTGTGGAGTGTGTGGAGTGGAGTGGAGTGTGTGGAGTGGAGTGTGTGGAGTGGAGTGTGTGGAGTGGAGTGTGTGGTGTGGTGTGGAGTTGAGTGTGTGGTGTGCAATGGAGTGTGCGGAGTGGAGTGTGTGGAGTGGAGTATGTGGAGTGCAGTGTGTGGACTTGAGTGTGTGAACTGGAGTGGAGTGTGTGGAGTGGAGTGTGTGGAGTGGAGTGGAGTGTGTGGAGTGTGTGGAGTGTGTGGAGTGGAGTGTGTGGAGTAGAGTGGAGTGTGTGGAGTGTGTGGAGTGGAGTGGAGTGTGTGGAGTGTGTGGTGTGGAGTGGAGTGTGTGGAGTGGAGTGGGGTATGTGGAGTGGAGTGGAGTGTGTGGACTGGAGTGGAGTATGAGGAGTGGAGTGTGTGGAGTGGAGTGTGTGGTGGGGTGTGAGTTGAGTATGTGGTGTGCAATGGAGTGTGTGGAGTGGAGTGTGTGGAGTGGAGTATGTGGAGTGCAGTGTGTGGACTGGAGTGTGTGAACTGGAGTGGAGTGTGTGGAGTAGAGTGTGTGGAGTGGAGTGTGTGGTGTGGTGTGGAGTCGAGTGTGTGGTGTGCAATGGAGTGTGTGGAGTGGAGTGTTTGGAGTGGAGTATGTGGAGTGCAGTGTGTGGACTGGAGTGTGTGAACTGGAGTGGAGTGTGTGGAGTGGAGTGTGTGGAGTGGAGTGGAGTGGAGTGTGTGGAGTGACGTGTGTGGAGTAGAGTGGAGTGTGTGGAGTGTGTGGAGTGGAGTGGAGTGTGTGGAGTGTGTGGAGTGGAGTGGAGTGTGTGGAGTGGAGTGTGTGGAGTAGAGTGGAGTATGTGGAGTGGAGTGTGTGGGGTGGAGTGGAGTGTGTGAAGTGGAGTGTGTGGAGTGGAGTAGAGTGTGTGGAGTGGAGTGTGTGGAGTGGAGTGTGTGGGGTAGAGTGGTGTGGAGTAGAGTGTGTGGAGTGGTTATGTGGAGTGGAGTGTATGGAGTGCAGTGTGTGAATTAGAGTTTGTGGAGTGGAGTGGAGTGTGTGGAGTGGAGTGTGGGGAGTGGAGGTGTGTAGAGTGGATGTGCGTGGAGTGGAGTGGAGTGTGTGGAGTGGAGTGGAGTGTGTGGAGTAGAGGTGTGTGGAGTGGAGTGGAATGTGTGGAATGGAGTGTGCGGAGTGGAGTGTATGGAGTGGAGTGTGTGGAGTAGAGTGTGTGGAGTGGAGTGTGTGGAGTGAGTGGAGTGTGTGGAGAGTGTGGAGAGGAGTGTGTAGAGTGAGTGGAGTGTGTGGAGGGAGTAGAGTGGAGTGAGTGGAGTGTGTGGAATGTGTGGAGTGGAGTGGAGTGGAGTGTGTGGAGTGGAGTGTGCAAAGTGGAGTGTGTGGAGTGGAGTGGAGTGTGCAGTGGAGTGTGTGGAGTGGAGTGGAGTGTGTGGGGTAGAGTGGAGTGGAGTGTGTGGAGTGGTTGTGTGGAGTGGAGTGTGTGGAGTGGAGTGTGTGAATTGGAGTTTGCAGAGTGGAGTGTGTGGAGTGGAGTGTGTGGAGTGGAGGTGTGTGGAGTGGATGTGTGTGGAGTGGAGTGGAGTGTGTGGAGTGGAGTGGAGTGTGTGGAGTGGAGGTGTGTGGAGTGGAGTGGAATGTGTGGAGTGGAGTGTGTGGAGTGGAGTGGAGTGTGTAGAGTGTGTGGGGTGGAGTGGAGTGTGTGGAGTGTGTGGAGTAGAGAGGAGTGTGTGGATTGGAGTGGAGTGTGTGGAGTGGAGTATGTGGAGTGGAGTGTGTGGAGTAGAGTGGAGTGTGTGGAGTGGAGTGGAGTGTGTGGAGTGGAGTGTGTGGAGTGGATATGTGTGGAGTGGAGTGGAGTGTGTGGAGTGGAGTGTGTGGAGTGGAGGTGTGTGGAGTGGAGCGGAATGTATAGAGTGGAGTGTGCGGAGTGGAGTGTATGGAGTGGAGTGTGTGGAGTGGAGTGTGTGGAGTGGAGTGTGTGGAAGTGAGTGGAGTGTGTGGAGAGTGTGGAGAGGAGAGTGTGTAGAGTGAGTGGAGTGTGTGGAGGGAGTAGAGTGGAGTGAGTGGAGTGTGTGGGAATGTGTGGAGTGGAGTGGAGTGGAGTGTGTGGAGTGGAGTGTGCAAAGTGGAGTGTGTGGAGTGGGAGTGGAGTGTGCAGTGGAGTGTGTGGAGTGGAGTGGAGTGTGTGGGTAGAGTGGAGTGGAGTGTGTGGAGTGGTTGTGTGGAGTGGAGTGTGTGGAGTGGAGTGTGTGAATTGGAGTTTGCAGAGTGGAGTGTGTGGAGTGGAGTGTGTGGAGTGGAGGTGTGTGGAGTGGATGTGTGTGGAGTGGAGTGGAGTGTGTGGAGTGGAGTGGAGTGTGTGGAGTGGAGGTGTGTGGAGTGGAGTGGAATGTGTGGAGTGGAGTGTGTGGAGTGGAGTGGAGTGTGTAGAGTGTGTGGGGTGGAGTGGAGTGTGTGGAGTGTGTGGAGTAGAGAGGAGTGTGTGGATTGGAGTGGAGTGTGTGGAGTGGAGTATGTGGAGTGGAGTGTGTGGAGTAGAGTGGAGTGTGTGGAGTGGAGTGGAGTGTGTGGAGTGGAGTTTGTGGAGTGGAGTGTTTGGAGTGGAGTGTGTGGAGTGGATTGTGTGGAGTGTGTGGAGTGGAGTTGGAGTTTGTGGAGTGGAGTGTGTGGAGTGGAGTGGAGTGCCTGGAGTGGAGTGTGTGGAATAGAGTGTGTGGTGTGCTGTGGAGTCGAGTGTGTGGTGTGGAGTGGAGTGTGTGGAGTGGAGTGTGTGGAGTGGAGTATGTGGAGTGGAGTGTGTGGAGTGGAGTCGAGTGTGTGGAGTGGAGTGTGTGGAGTGTGTGGAGTGGAGTGGAGTGTGTGGAGTGGAGTTCAGTGTGTGGAGTGGAGTGGAGTGCGTGGAGTGGAGTGTGTGGAGTGGATTGTGTGGAGTAGAGTGGAGTGTATGAGGTAGAGTGGAGTGTGTGGAGTGGAGTGTGTGAAGAGGAGTGTGTAGAGTGTGTGGAGTGGTGTATGTGGAGTGTGTGGAGTGTGTGGAGTGGAGTGGAGTGAGTGGAGTGGAGTGGAGTGGAGTGTGTGGAGTGGAGTGTGTGGATTGGAGTGTGTGGAGTGGAGTGTGTGGAGTGGGGTTTGTGGAGTGGAGTGGAGTGTGTGAGGAGTAGAGTGGAGAGTGTGAGGAGTGCAGTGTGTGGAGTGGAGAGGAGTGTGTGGAGTGGAGTGTGTGAGGAGTGGAGTGGAGAGTGTGAGGAGTGGAGTGTGTGGAGTGGAGTGGAGTGTGTGGAGTGGAGTGTGTGGAGTGGAGTGTGTGGAGTGTGTGGAGTAGAGTGTGTGGAGTGGAGTGTGTGGCATGGAGTTTGTGGAGTGGATTGTGTGGAGTGTGTGGAGTGGAGTGAAGTGTGTGGAGTGGCGTGTGTGGAGTGGAGTGTGTGGAGTGGAGTGTGTGGAGTGTCTGGTGTGGTGTGGAGTGGAGTGTGTGGTGTGGAGTGGAGTGTGTGGAGTGGAGTGAGTTGAGTGGAGTGTATGGAGTGGAGTAGATTGTGTGGAGTGGAGTGTGTGGAGTGGAGTGAGTGGAGTGTGTGGAGTGAGTGGAGTGGAGTGAGTTGAGTGGAGTGTGTGGAGTGGAGTGGAGTAGAGTGTGTTGAGTGGAGTGTGTCAAGTGGAGTGTGTTGAGTGGAGTGGAGTGTGTAGAGTGGATTGTGTGGAGTGGAGTGAGTGGAGTGTGTGGAGTGAGTGGAGTGAGTTGAGTTGAGTGTGTCGAGTGGTGTGGTGTGGATTGTGTGAAGTGGAGTGTGTGGAGTGGAGTGAGTAGAGTGTGTGGAGTGGAGTGGAGTGTGTGGAGTGGAGTGTGTGGAGTAGAGTGGAGTATGTGGAGTGAAGTGTGTGGAGTGGAGTGGAGTGTGTGAAGTGGAGTGTGTGGAGTGTGTGGAGTGGAGTGTTTGGAGTGGAGTGTGTGGAGTGGAGTGGAGTGTGTGGGGTAGAGTGGAGTGGAGTGTGTGGAGTGGTTGTGTGGAGTGGAGTGTGTAGAGTGGAGTGTGTGAATTGGAGTTTGTGGAGTGGAGTGTGTGGAGTGGAGTGTGTGGAGTGGAGGTGTGTGGAGTGGATGTGTGTGGAGTGGAGTGTGTGGAGTGGAGTGGAGTGTGTGGAGTGGAGTGTGTGGAGTGGAGTATGTGGAGTGGAGTGTGTGGAGTGGAGTCGAGTGTGTGGAGTGGAGTGTGTGGAGTGTGTGGAGTGGAGTGGAGTGTGTGGAGTGGAGTTCAGTGTGTGGAGTGGAGTGGAGTGCGTGGAGTGGAGTGTGTGGAGTGGATTGTGTGGAGTAGAGTGGAGTGTATGAGGTAGAGTAGAGTGTGTGGAGTGGAGTGTGTGAAGAGGAGTGTGTAGAGTGTGTGGAGTGGTGTATGTGGAGTGTGTGGAGTGTGTGGAGTGGAGTGGAGTGAGTGGAGTGGAGTGGAGTGGAGTGTGTGGAGTGGAGTGTGTGGATTGGAGTGTGTGGAGTGGAGTGTGTGGAGTGGGGTTTGTGGAGTGGAGTGGAGTGTGTGAGGAGTAGAGTGGAGAGTGTGAGGAGTGCAGTGTGTGGAGTGGAGAGGAGTGTGTGGAGTGGAGTGTGTGAGGAGTGGAGTGGAGAGTGTGAGGAGTGGAGTGTGTGGAGTGGAGTGGAGTGTGTGGAGTGGAGTGTGTGGAGTGGAGTGTGTGAGTGTGTGGAGTAGAGTGTGTGGAGTGGAGTGTGTGGCATGGAGTTTGTGGAGTGCGATTGTGTGGAGTGTGTGGAGTGAGTGAAGTGTGTGGAGTGGCGTGTGTGGAGTCGAGTGTGTGGAGTGGAGTGTGTGGAGTGTCTGGTGTGGTGTGGAGTGGAGTGTGTGGTGTGGAGTGGAGTGTGTGGAGTGGAGTGAGTTGAGTGGAGTGGAGTAGATTGTGTGGAGTGGAGTGTGTGGAGTGGAGTGAGTGGAGTGTGTGGAGTGAGTGGAGTGGAGTGAGTTGAGTGGAGTGTGTGGAGTGGAGTGGAGTAGAGTGTGTTGAGTGGAGTGTGTCAAGTGGAGTGTGTTGAGTGGAGTGGAGTGTGTAGAGTGGATTGTGTGGAGTGGAGTGAGTGGAGTGTGTGGAGTGAGTGGAGTGAGTTGAGTTGAGTGTGTCGAGTGGTGTGGTGTGGATTGTGTGAAGTGGAGTGTGTGGAGTGGAGTGAGTAGAGTGTGTGGAGTGGAGTGGAGTGTGTGGAGTGGAGTGTGTGGAGTAGAGTGGAGTATGTGGAGTGAAGTGTGTGGAGTGGAGTGGAGTGTGTGAAGTGGAGTGTGTGGAGTGGAGTGTGTGGAGTGGAGTGTGTGGAGTGGAGTGGAGTGTGTGGGGTAGAGTGGAGTGGAGTGTGTGGAGTGGTTGTGTGGAGTGGAGTGTGTAGAGTGGAGTGTGTGAATTGGAGTTTGTGGAGTGGAGTGTGTGGAGTGGAGTGTGTGGAGTGGAGGTGTGTGGAGTGGATGTGTGTGGAGTGGAGTGTGTGGACTGTGGAGTGGAGTGGAGTGTGTGGAGTGGAGGTGTGTGGAGTGGAGTGGAATGTGTGGAGTGTGCGGAGTGGAGTGTATGGAGTGGACTGTGTGGAGTGGAGTGGAGTGTGTGGAGTGGAGTGTGCAAAGTGGAGTGTGTGGAGTGGAGTGGAGTGGAGTGTGTGCAGTGGAGTGTGTGGAGTGGAGTGGAGTGTGTGGGGTAGAGTGGAGTGGAGTGTGTGGAGTGGTTGTGTGGAGTGGAGTGTGTGGAGTGGAGTGTGTGAATTGGAGTTTGTGGAGTGGAGTAGAGTGTGTGGAGTGGAGTGTGTGGAGTGGTTGTGTGGAGTGGAGTGTGTGGAGTGGAGTGTGTGAAGTGGAGTGTGTGGAGTGGAGTAGAGTGTGTGGAGTGGAGTGTGTGGAGTGGAGTGTGTGGGGTAGAGTGGTGTGGAGTAGAGTGTGTGGAGTGGTTATGTGGAGTGGAGTGTATGGAGTGCAGTGTGTGAATTAGAGTTTGTGGAGTGGAGTGGAGTGTGTGGAGTGGAGTGTGGGGAGTGGAGGTGTGTAGAGTGGATGTGCGTGGAGTGGAGTGGAGTGTGTGGAGTGGAGTGGAGTGTGTGGAGTAGAGGTGTGTGGAGTGGAGTGGAATGTGTGGAATGGAGTGTGCGGAGTGGAGTGTATGGAGTGGAGTGTGTGGAGTAGAGTGTGTGGAGTGGAGTGTGTGGAGTGAGTGGAGTGTGTGGAGAGTGTGGAGTGGAGTGTGTAGAGTGAGTGGAGTGTGTGGAGGGAGTAGAGTGGAGTGAGTGGAGTGTGTGGAATGTGTGGAGTGGAGTGGAGTGGAGTGTGTGGAGTGGAGTGTGCAAAGTGGAGTGTGTGGAGTGGAGTGGAGTGTGCAGTGGAGTGTGTGGAGTGGAGTGGAGTGTGTGGGGTAGAGTGGAGTGGAGTGTGTGGAGTGGTTGTGTGGAGTGGAGTGTGTGGAGTGGAGTGTGTGAATTGGAGTTTGCAGAGTGGAGTGTGTGGAGTGGAGTGTGTGGAGTGGAGGTGTGTGGAGTGGATGTGTGTGGAGTGGAGTGGAGTGTGTGGAGTGGAGTGGAGTGTGTGGAGTGGAGGTGTGTGGAGTGGAGTGGAATGTGTGGAGTGGAGTGTGTGGAGTGGAGTGGAGTGTGTAGAGTGTGTGGGGTGGAGTGGAGTGTGTGGAGTGTGTGGAGTAGAGAGGAGTGTGTGGATTGGAGTGGAGTGTGTGGAGTGGAGTGGAGTATGTGGAGTGGAGTGTGTGGAGTAGAGTGGAGTGTGTGGAGTGGAGTGGAGTGTGTGGAGTGGAGTGTGTGGAGTGGAGTGTTTGGAGTGGAGTGTGTGGAGTGGATTGTGTGGAGTGTGTGGAGTGGAGTGGAGTTTGTGGAGTGGAGTGTGTGGAGTGGAGTGGAGTGCCTGGAGTGGAGTGTGTGGAATAGAGTGTGTGGTGTGCTGTGGAGTCGAGTGTGTGGTGTGGAGTGGAGTGTGTGGAGTGGAGTGTGTGGAGTGGAGTATGTGGAGTGGAGTGTGTGGAGTGGAGTCGAGTGTGTGGAGTGGAGTGTGTGGAGTGGAGTGGAGTGTGTGGAGTGGAGTTCAGTGTGTGGAGTGGAGTGCGTGGAGTGGAGTGTGTGGAGTGGATTGTGTGGAGTAGAGTGGAGTGTATGACGTAGAGTGGAGTGTGTGGAGTGGAGTGTGTGAAGAGGAGTGTGTAGAGTGTGTGGAGTGGTGTATGTGGAGTGTGTGGAGTGTGTGGAGTGGAGTGGAGTGAGTGGAGTGGAGTGGAGTGGAGTGTGTGGAGTGGAGTGTGTGGATTGGAGTGTGTGGAGTGGAGTGTGTGGAGTGGGGTTTGTGGAGTGGAGTGGAGTGTGTGAGGAGTAGAGTGGAGAGTGTGAGGAGTGCAGTGTGTGGAGTGGAGAGGAGTGTGTGGAGTGGAGTGTGTGAGGAGTGGAGTGGAGAGTGTGAGGAGTGGAGTGTGTGGAGTGGAGTGGAGTGTGTGGAGTGGAGTGTGTGGAGTGGAGTGTGTGGAGTGTGTGGAGTAGAGTGTGTGGAGTGGAGTGTGTGGCATGGAGTTTGTGGAGTGGATTGTGTGGAGTGTGTGGAGTGGAGTGAAGTGTGTGGAGTGGCGTGTGTGGAGTCGAGTGTGTGGAGTGGAGTGTGTGGAGTGTCTGGTGTGGTGTGGAGTGGAGTGTGTGGTGTGGAGTGGAGTGTGTGGAGTGGAGTGAGTTGAGTGGAGTGTATGGAGTGGAGTAGATTGTGTGGAGTGGAGTGTGTGGAGTGGAGTGAGTGGAGTGTGTGGAGTGAGTGGAGTGGAGTGAGTTGAGTGGAGTGTGTGGAGTGGAGTGGAGTAGAGTGTGTTGAGTGGAGTGTGTCAAGTGGAGTGTGTTGAGTGGAGTGGAGTGTGTAGAGTGGATTGTGTGGAGTGGAGTGAGTGGAGTGTGTGGAGTGAGTGGAGTGAGTTGAGTTGAGTGTGTCGAGTGGTGTGGTGTGGATTGTGTGAAGTGGAGTGTGTGGAGTGGAGTGAGTAGAGTGTGTGGAGTGGAGTGGAGTGTGTGGAGTGGAGTGTGTGGAGTAGAGTGGAGTATGTGGAGTGAAGTGTGTGGAGTGGAGTGGAGTGTGTGAAGTGGAGTGTGTGGAGTGGAGTGTGTGGAGTGGAGTGTGTGGAGTGGAGTGGAGTGTGTGGGGTAGAGTGGAGTGGAGTGTGTGGAGTGGTTGTGTGGAGTGGAGTGTGTAGAGTGGAGTGTGTGAATTGGAGTTTGTGGAGTGGAGTGTGTGGAGTGGAGTGTGTGGAGTGGAGGTGTGTGGAGTGGATGTGTGTGGAGTGGAGTGTGTGGAGTGGAGTGGAGTGTGTGGAGTGGAGGTGTGTGGAGTGGAGTGGAATGTGTGGAGTGTGCGGAGTGGAGTGTATGGAGTGGACTGTGTGGAGTGGAGTGGAGTGTGTGGAGTGGAGTGTGCAAAGTGGAGTGTGTGGAGTGGAGTGGAGTGTGTGCAGTGGAGTGTGTGGAGTGGAGTGGAGTGTGTGGGGTAGAGTGGAGTGGAGTGTGTGGAGTGGTTGTGTGGAGTGGAGTGTGTGGAGTGGAGTGTGTGAATTGGAGTTTGTGTAGTGGAGTGTGTGGAGTGGAGTGTGTGGAGTGGGGGTATGTGGAGTGGATGTGTGTGGAGTGGAGTGGAGTGTGTGGAGTGGAGTGGAGTGTTTGGAGTGGAGGTGTGTGGAGTGGAGTGGAATGTGTGGAGTGGAGTGTGCGGAGTTGAGTGTATGGAGTGGAGTGTGTGGAGTGGAGTGTGTGGAGTGGAGTGTGTCGAGTAGAGTGGAGTGTGTGGAGTGTGTGGTGTGGAGTGGAGTGTGTGGAGTGGAGTGGGGTATGTGGAGTGGAGTGGAGTGTGTGGAGTGGAGTAGAGTATGAGGAGTGGAGTGTGTGGAGTGTGTGGAGTGGAGTGTGTAGAGAGTGTGGAGTGGGGTATCTGGCGTGTGTGGAGTGTGTGGAATGGAGTGGAGTGGAGTGGATTGAGTGGAGTGGAGTGAGTGGAGTGGAGTGTGTGGAGTGGAGTTTGTGGAGTGGAGTGTGTGGAGTGGAGTGTGTGGAGTGTAGTTTATGAAATGGAGTGTGTGGAGTGGAATGGAATATGTGGAGTGTGTGGAGTGTGTGGAGTGTAGTGTGGAGTTTGTGGAGTGGAGTCTGTGGATTGGAGTATGGAGTGTGTGGAGTGGAGTGGAGTGTTGAGTGTGTGGAGTGGAGTGGAGTAGAGTGGAGTGTGTGGAGTGGAGTCAAGAGTGTGGAGTGGAGTGTGTTGAGTGGAGTGTGTGGAGTGGAGTGGAGTGTGTAGAGTGTGTGGAGTGGAGTGGAGTGTGTGGAGTGGAGTGGAGTGTGTGGAGTGTGTGGATTGGAGTGGAGTGTGTGGAGAGAAGTGTGTGAAGTGGAGTGTGTGGAGTGGAGTGGAGTGTGTGGAGTGGAGTGTGTGGAGTGGAGTGTGTGGAGTGGTGTGAAGTGGAGTGTGTGGAGTGGAGTGTGTGGAGTGGAGTGGAGTGTGTAGAGTGTGTGGTGTGGAGTGGAGTGTTTGGAGTGTGTGGAGTGGAGAGGAGTGTGTGGATTGGAGTGGAGTGTGTGGAGTGGAGTGGAGTGTGTGCAGTGGAGTGTGTGGAGTAGAGTGGAGTGGAGTGTGTGGAGTGGAGTGTTTGGAGTGGAGTGTGTGGAGTGGATTGTGTGGAGTGTGTGGAGTGGAGTGGAGTTTGTGGAGTGGAGTGGGTGGAGTGAAGTGTGTGGAGTGTGTGGAGTGGAATGTGTGGAGTAGAGTGGAGTGTGTGGAGTGGAGTTTGTGGAGTGGAGTGGAGTGTTTGGAGTGGAGGTGTGTGGAGTGGAGTGGAATGTGTGGAGTGGAGTGTGCGGAGTGGAGTGTATGGAGTATAGTGTGTGGAGTGAGTGTGTGGATTGGAGTGGAGTGTGTGGAGAGGAGTGTGTGGAGTGGAGTGTGTGGAGTGGAGTGGAGTATGTGGAGTGGAGTGTGTGGAGTGGAGTGGAGTGTGTGGAGTGGTGTGGAGTGGAGTGTGTGGAGTGGAGTGTGTGGAGTGGAGTGGAGTGTGTAGAGTGTGTGGTGTGGAGTGGAGTGTGTGGAGTGTGTGGAGTGGAGAGGAGTGTGTGGATTGGAGTGGAGTGTGTGGAGTGGAGTAGAGTGTATGGAGTGGAGTGTGTGGAGTAGAGTGGAATGTGTGGAGTGGAGTGTGTGGAGTGGAGTGTGTGGAGTGGAGTGTGTGGAGTAGAGTGGAGTGTGTGGAGTGGAGTGTGTGGAGTGGATTGTGTGGAGTGTGTGGAGTGGAGTGGAGTGTGTGGAGTGGAGTGTGTGGAGTGGAGTGTGTGGAGTGGAGTGTGTAGTGTGGTGTGGAGTCGAGTGTGTGGTGTGCAATGGAGTGTGTGGAGTGGAGTGTGTGGAGTAGAGTGGAGTGTGTGGAGTGTGTGGAGTGGAGTGGAGTGTGTGGAGTGTGTAGTGTGGAGTGGAGTGTGTGGAGTGGAGTGGGGTATGTGGAGTGGAGTGGAGTGTGTGGACTGGAGTGGAGTATGAGGAGTGGAGTGTGTGGAGTGGAGTGTGTGGAGTGGAGTGTGTGGTGTGGTGTGGAGTTGAGTATGTGGTGTGCAATGGAGTGTGTGGAGTGGAGTGTGTGGAGTGGAGTATGTGGAGTGCAGTGTGTGGACTGGAGTGTGTGAACTGGAGTGGAGTGTGTGGAGTAGAGTGTGTGGAGTGGAGTGTGTGGTGTGGTGTGGAGTCGAGTGTGTGGTGTGCAATGGAGTGTGTGGAGTGGAGTGTTTGGAGTGGAGTATGTGGAGTGCAGTGTGTGGACTGGAGTGTGTGAACTGGAGTGGAGTGTGTGGAGTGGAGTGTGTGGAGTGGAGTGGAGTGGAGTGTGTGGAGTGAAGTGTGTGGAGTAGAGTGGAGTGTGTGGAGTGTGTGGAGTGGAGTGGAGTGTGTGGAGTGTGTGGAGTGGAGTGGAGTGTATGGAGTGGAGTGTGTGGAGTAGAGTGGAGTATGTGGAGTGGAGTGTGTGGGGTGGAGTGGAGTGTGTGAAGTGGAGTGTGTGGAGTGGAGTAGAGTGTGTGGAGTGGAGTGTGTGGAGAGGAGTGTGTGGGGTAGAGTGGTGTGGAGTAGAGTGTGTGGAGTGGTTATGTGGAGTGGAGTGTATGGAGTGCAGTGTGTGAATTAGAGTTTGTGGAGTGGAGTGGAGTGTGTGGAGTGGAGTGTGTGGAGTGGGGGTGTGTAGAGTGGATGTGCGTGGAGTGGACTGGAGTGTGTGGAGTGGAGTGGAGTGTGTGGAGTGGAGTGGAATGTGTGGAATGGAGTGTGCGGAGAGGAGTGTATGGAGTGGAGTGTGTGGAGTAGAGTGTGTGGAGTGGAGTGTGTGGAGTGAGTGGAGTGTGTGGAGAGTGTGGAGTGGAGTGTGTAGAGTGAGTGGAGTGTGTGGAGGGAGTAGAGTGGAGTGAGTGGAGTGTGTGGAATGTGTGGAGTGGAGTGGAGTGGAGTGTGTGGAGTGGAGTGTGCAAAGTGGAGTGTGTGGAGTGGAGTGGAGTGTGCAGTGGAGTGTGTGGAGTGGAGTGGAGTTTGTGGGGTAGAGTGGAGTGGTGTGTGTGGAGTGGTTGTGTGGAGTGGAGTGTGTGGAGTGGAGTGTGTGAATTGGAGTTTGCGAAATGGAGTGTGTGGAGTGGAGTGTGTGGAGTGGAGTTGTGTGGAGTGGATGTGTGTGGAGTGGAGTGGAGTGTGTGGAGTGGAGTGGAGTGTGTGGAGTGGAGGTGTGTGGAGTGGAGTGGAATGTGTGGAGTGGAGTGTGTGGAGTGGAGTGGAGTGTGTAGAGTGTGTGGAGTGGAGTGGAGTGTGTGGAGTGTGTGGAGTAGAGAGGAGTGTGTGGATTGGAGTGGAGTGTGTGGAGTGGAGTGGAGTGTGTGGAGTGGAGTGTGTGGAGTAGAGTGGAGTGTGTGGAGTGGAGTGGAGTGTGTGGATTGGAGTGTGTGGAGTGGAGTGTTTGGAGTGGAGTGTGTGGAGTGGATTGTGTGGAGTGTGTGGAGTGGAGTGGAGTTTGTGGAGTGGAGTGTGTGGAGTGGAGTGGAGTGCCTGGAGTGGAGTGTGTGGAATGGAGTGTGTGGTGTGCTGTGGAGTCGAGTGTGTGGTGTGGAGTGGAGTGTGTGGAGTGGAGTGTGTGGAGTGGAGTATGTGGAGTGGAGTGTGTGGAGTGGAGTCGAGTGTGTGGAGTGCAGTGTGTGGACTGTGTGGAGTAGAGTGGAGTGTGTGGAGTGGAGTTCATTGTGTGGAGTGGAGTGGAGTGTGTGGAGTGGAGTGTGTGGAGTGGATTGTGTGGAGTGTATGAGGTAGAGTGGAGTGTGTGGAGTGGAGTGTGTGAAGAGGAGTGTGTAGAGTGTGTGGAGTGGTGTATGTGGAGTGTGTGGAGTGTGTGGAGTGGAGTGGAGTGAGTGGAGTGGAGTGGAGTGTGTGGAGTGGAGTGTGTGGATTGGAGTGTGTGGAGTGGAGTGTGTGGAGTGGGGTTTGTGGAGTGGAGTGGAGTGTGTGAGGAGTAGAGTGGAGAGTGTGAGGAGTGCAGTGTGTGGAGTGGAGAGGAGTGTGTGGAGTGGAGTGTGTGAGGAGTGGAGTGGAGAGTGTGAGGAGTGGAGTGTGTGGAGTGGAGTGGAGTGTGTGGAGTGGAGTGTGTGGAGTGGAGTGTGTGGAGTGTGTGGAGTAGAGTGTGTGGAGTGGAGTGTGTGGCATGGAGTTTGTGGAGTGGATTGTGTGGAGTGTGTGGAGTGGAGTGAAGTGTGTGGAGTGGCGTGTGTGAGTCGAGTGTGTGGAGTGGAGTGTGTGGAGTGTCTGGTGTGGTGTGGAGTGGAGTGTGTGGTGTGGAGTGGAGTGTGTGGAGTGGAGTGTGTGGAGTGGAGTGAGTTGAGTGGAGTGTATGGAGTGGAGTAGATTGTGTGGAGTGGAGTGTGTGGAGTGGAGTGAGTGGAGTGTGTGGAGTGAGTGGAGGGGAGTGAGTTGAGTGGAGTGTGTGGAGTGGAGTAGAGTGTGTTGAGTGGAGTGTGTCAAGTGGAGTGTGTTGAGTGGAGTGGAGTGTGTAGAGTGGATTGTGTGGAGTGGAGTGAGTGGAGTGTGTGGAGTGAGTGGAGTGAGTTGAGTTGAGTGTGTCGAGTGGTGTGGTGTGGATTGTGTGAAGTGGAGTGTGTGGAGTGGAGTGAGTAGAGTGTGTGGAGTGGAGTGGAGTGTGTGGAGTGGAGTGTGTGGAGTAGAGTGGAGTATGTGGAGTGAAGTGTGTGGAGTGGAGTGGAGTGTGTGAAGTGGAGTGTGTGGAGTGGAGTGTGTGGAGTGGAGTGTGTGGAGTTGAGTGTAGTGTGTGGGGTAGAGTGGAGTGGAGTGTGTGGAGTGGTTGTGTGGAGTGGAGTGTGTGGAGTGGAGGTGTGTGGAGTGGATGTGTGTGGAGTGGAGTGTGTGGAGTGGAGTGTGTGGAGTGGAGGTGTGTGGAGTGGAGTGGAATGTGTGGAGTGTGCGGAGTGGAGTGTACGGAGTGGAGTGTGTGGAGTGGAGTGTGTGGAGTGGAGTGTGTGGAGTGAGTGGAGTATGTGGAGTGTGTGGAGTGTGTAGAGTGAGTGGAGTGTGTGGAGGGAGTAGAGTGGAGTGAGGTGAGTGTGTGGAATGTGTGGAGTAGAGTGGACTGTGTGGAGTGGAGTGGAGTGTGTGGAGTGGAGTGTGCAAAGTGGAGTGTGTGGAGTGGAGTGGAGTGGAGTGTGTGCAGTGGAGTGTGTGGAGTGGAGTGGAGTGTGTGGGGTAGAGTGGAGTGGAGTGTGTGGAGTGGTTGTGTGGAGTGGAGTGTGTGGAGTGGAGTGTGTGAATTGGAGTTTGTGGAGTGGAGTGTGTGGAGTGGAGTGTGTGGAGTGGAGGTATGTGGAGTGGATGTGTGTGGAGTGGAGTGTGTGGAGTGGAGTGGAGTGTTTGGAGTGGAGGTGTGTGGAGTGGAGTGGAATGTGTGGAGTGGAGTGTGCGGAGTTGAGTGTATGGAGTGGAGTGTGTGGAGTGGAGTGTGTAGAGTGGAGTGTGTCGAGTAGAGTGGAGTGTGTGGAGTGTGTGGTGTGGAGTGGAGTGTGTGGAGTGGAGTGGGGTATGTGGAGTGGAGTGGAGTGGAGTGTGTGGAGTGGAGTGGAGTATGAGGAGTGGAGTGTGTGGAGTGGAGTGTGTGGAGTGGAGTGTGTAGAGAGTGTGGAGTGGGGTATCTGGCGTGTGTGGAGTGTGTAAAATGGAGTGGAGTAGAGTGGATTGAGTGGAGTGGAGTGAGTGGAGTGGAGTGTGTGGAGTGGAGTTTGTGGAGTGTAGTTTGTGGAGTGGAGTGTGTGGAGTGTAGTTTATGAAATGGAGTGTGTGGAGTGGAATGGAATATGTGGAGTGTGTGGAGTGTGTGGAGTGTAGTGTGGAGTTTGTGGAGTGGAGTCTGTGGATTGGAGTATGGAGTGTGTGGAGTGGAGTGGAGTGTTGAGTGTGTGGAGTGGAGTGGAGTAGAGTGGAGTGTGTGGAGTGGAGTCAAGAGTGTGGAGTGGAGTGTGTTGAGTGGAGTGTGTGGAGTGGAGTGGAGTGTGTAGAGTGTGTGGAGTGGAGTGGAGTGTGTGGAGTGGAGTGGAGTGTGTGGAGTGTGTGGATTGGAGTGGAGTGTGTGGAGAGAAGTGTGTGAAGTAGAGTGTGTGGAGTGGAGTGGAGTGTGTGGAGTGGAGTGTGTGGAGTGGAGTGTGTTGAGTGGTGTGGAGTGAAGTGTGTGGAGTGGAGTGTGTGGAGTGGAGTGGAGTGTGTAGAGTGTGTGGTGTGGAGTGGAGTGTGTGGAGTGTGTGGAGTGGAGAGGAGTGTGTGGATTGGAGTGGAGTGTGTGGAGTGGAGTGGAGTGTGTGCAGTGGAGTGTGTGGAGTAGAGTGGAGTGTGTGGAGTGGAGTGTGTGGAGTGGAGTGTGTGGAGTGGAGTGTTTGGAGTGGAGTGTGTGGAGTGGATTGTGTGGAGTGTGTGGAGTGGAGTAGAGTTTGTGGAGTGGAGTGGGTGGAGTGAAGTGTGTGGAGTGTGTGGAGTGGAGTGTGTGGAGTAGAGTGGAGTGTGTGGAGTGGAGTGTGTGGAGTGGAGTGGAGTGTTTGGAGTGGAGGTGTGTGGAGTGGAGTGGAATGTGTGGAGTGGAGTGTGCGGTGTGGAGTGTATGGAGTAGAGTGTGTGGAGTGGAGTGTGTGGATTGGAGTGGAGTGTGTGGAGAGGAGTGTGTGGAGTGGAGTGTGTGGAGTGGAGTGGAGTATGTGGAGTGGAGTGTGTGGAGTGGAGTGTGTGGAGTGGTGTGGAGTGGAGTGTGTGGAGTGGAGTGTGTGGAGTGGAGTGGAGTGTGTAGAGTGTGTGGTGTGGAGTGGAGTGTGTGGAGTGTGTGGAGTGGAGAGGAGTGTGTGGATTGGAGTGGAGTGTGTGGAGTGGAGTAGAGTGTATGGCGTGGAGTGTGTGGAGTAGAGTGGAGTGTGTGGAGTAGAGTGTGTGGAGTGGAGTGTGTGGAGTGGAGTGTTTGGAGTGGAGTGTGTGGAGTGGATTGTGTGGAGTGTGTGGAGTGGAATGGAGTTTGTGGAGTAGAGTGTGTGGAGTGGAGTGTGTGGAGTATGAGGAGTGGAGTGTGTGGAGTAGAGTGGAGTGTGTGGAGTGGAGTGTGTGAATTGGAGTTTGTGGAGTGGAGTGTGTGGAGTGGGGTGTGTGGAGTGGAGTCGTGTGGAGTGGATGTGTGTGGAGTGGAGTGGAGTGTGTGGAGTGGAGTGGAGTGTGTGGAGTGGAGGTGTGTGGAGTGGAGTGGAATGTGTGGAGTGGAGTGTGCGGAGTGGAGTGTATGGAGTGGAGTGTGTGGAGTGGAGTGTGTGGAGTGGAGTATGTGGAGTGAGTGGAGTGTGTGGAGTGTGTGGAGTGGAGTGTGTAGAGTGAGTGGAGTGTGTGGAGGGAGTAGAGTGGAGTGAGTGGAGTGTGTGGAGTGTGTGGAGTGGAGTGGAGTGTGTGGAGTGGAGTGGAGTGTGTGGAGTGGAGTGTGCAAAGTGGAGTGTGTGGAGTGGAGTAGAGTGTGTGCAGTGGAGTGTGTGGAGTGGAGTGGAGTGTGTGGGGTAGAGTGGAGTGGAGTGTGTGGAGTGGAGTGTGTGGAGTGGAGGTGTGTGGAGTGGATGTGTGTGGAGTGGAGTGGAGTGTGTGGAGTGGAGTGTAGTGTTTGGAGTGGAGGTGTGTGGAGTGGAGTGGAATGTGTGGAGTGGAGTGTGCGGAGTGGAGTGTATGGAGTGGAGTGTGTGGAGTGGAGTGTGTGGAGTGGAATGGAATGTGTGGAGTGTGTGGAGTGTGTGGAGTGGAGTGCCTGAAGTGGAGTGTGTGGAGTGGAATGTGTGATGTGGTGTGGAGTTGAGTATGTGGTGTGGAGTGGAGTATGAGGAGTGGAGTGTGTGGAGTGGAGTGTGTGGAGTGGAGTGTGTAGAGAGTGTGGAGTGGGGTATGTGGCGTGTGTGGAGTGTGTGGAATGGAGTGGAGTGGAGTGGATTGAGTGGAGTGGAGTGAGTGGAGTGGAGTGTGTGGAGTGGAGTTTGTGGAGTGGAGTGTGTGGAGTGGAGTGTGTGGAGTGTAGTTTATGAAATGGAGTGTGTGGAGTGGATTGGAATATGTGGAGTGTGTGGAGTGTGTGGAGTGTAGTGTGGAGTGTGTGGAGTGGAGTCTGTGGAGTGGAGTATGGAGTGTGTGGAGTGGAGTGTTGAGTGTGTGGAGTGGAGTGGAGTAGAGTGGAGTGTGTGGAGTGGAGTCAAGAGTGTGGAGTGGAGTGTGTTGAGTGGAGTGTGTGGAGTGGAGTGGAGTGTGTAGAGTGTGTGGAGTGGAGTGGAGTGTGTGGAGTGGAGTGGAGTGTGTGGAGTGTGTGGATTGGAGTGGAGTGTGTAGAGAGAAGTGTGTGGAGTGGAGTGTGTGGAGTGGAGTGGAGTGTGTGAAGTGGAGTGTGTGGAGTGGAGTGGAGTGTTTGGAGTGGTGTGGAGTGGAGTGGAGTGTGTGGAGTGGAGTGTGTGGAGTGGAGTAGAGTGTGTAGAGTGTGTGGTGTGGAGTGGAGTATGTGGAGTGTGTGGAGTGGAGAGGAGTGTGTGGATTGGAGTGGAGTGTGTGGAGTGGTGTGTGTGGAGTAGAGTGGAGTGTGTGGAGTGGAGTGGAGTGTGTAGAGTGGAGTGTGTGGAGTGAAGTGTTGGGAGTGGAGTGTGTGGAGTGGATTGTGTGGAGTGTGTGGAGTGGAGTGGAGTTTGTGGAGTGGAGTGTGTGGAGTGGAGTGTGTGGAGTGTGTGGAATGGAGTGTGTGGAGTAGAGTGGAGTGTGTGGAGTGGAGTGGAGTGTGTGGAGTGGAGTGTGTGGAGTGGAGTGTGTGTGGAGTGTGTGGAGTAGAGTGTGTGGAGTGGAGTGTGTGGCATGGAGTTTGTGGAGTGGATTGTGTGGAGTGTGTGGAGTGGAGTGAAGTGTGTGGAGTGGCATGTGTGGAGTCAAGTGTGTGTAGTGGAGTGTGTGGAGTGTCTGGTGTGGTGTGGAGTCGAGTGTGTGGTATGGAGTGGAGTGTGTGGAGTGTGTGGAGTAGAGTGAGTTGAGTGCAGTGTGTGGAGTGGAGTAGAGTGTGTGGAGTGGAGTGTGTGGAGTGGAGTGAGTGGAGTGTGTGGAGTGAGTGGAGTGGAGTGAGTTGAGTGGAGTGTGTGGAGTGGAGTGGAGTAGAGTGTGTGGAGTGGAGTGTGTCAAGTGGAGTGTGTTGAGTGGAGTGGAGTGTGTAGAGTGAATTGTGTGGAGTGGAGTGAGTGGAGTGTGTGGAGTGAGTGGAGTGAGTTGAGTTGAGTGTGTGGAGTGGTGTGGATTGTGTGAAGTGGAGTGTGTGGAGTGGAGTGAGTAGAGTGTGTGGAGTGGAGTAGAGTGTGTGGAGTGAAGTGTGTGGAGTGGAGTGGAGTGTGTGAAGTGGAGTGTGTGGAGTAGAGTGTGTGGAGTGGAGTGTGTGGAGTGGAGTGGAGTGTGTGGGGTAGAGTAGAGTGGAGTGTGTGGAGTGGTTGTGTGGAGTGGAGTGTGTGGAGTGGAGTGTGTGAATTGGAGTTTGTGGAGTGGAGTGTGTGGAGTCGAGTGTGTGGAGTGGAGGTGTGTGGAGTGGATGTGTGTGGAGTGGAGTGGAGTGTGTGGAGTGGAGTGGAGTGTGTGGAGTGGAGGTGTGTGGAGTGGAGTGGAATGTGTGGAGTGTGCGGAGTGGAGTGTATGGAGTGGAGTGTGTGGAGTGAGTGGAGTGTGTGGAGTGTGTAGAGTGAGTGGAGTGTGTGGAGGGAGTAGAGTGGAGTGAGTGGAGTGTGTGGAGTGTGTGGAGTAGAGTGGACTGTGTGGTGTGGAGTGGAGTGTGTGAAGTGGAGTGTGCAAAGTGGAGTGTGTGGAGTGGAGTGTGTGCAGTGGAGTGTGTGGAGTGGAGTGGAGTGGAGTGTGTGGGGTAGAGTGGAGTGGAGTGGAGTGTGTGGAGTGGTTGTGTGGAGTGGAGTGTGTGGAGTGGAGTGTGTGAATTGGAGTTTGTGGAGTGGAGTGTGTGGAGTGGAGTGTGTGGAGTGGAGGTATGTGGAGTGGATGTGTGTGGAGTGGAGTGGAGTGTGTGGAGTGGAGTGTGTGGAGTAGAGTGGAGTATGTGGAGTGAAGTGTGTGGAGTGGAGTGGAGTGTGTGAAGTGGAGTGTGTGGAGTGGAGTGTGTGGAGTGGAGTGTGTGGAGTGGAGTGGAGTGTGTGGGGTAGAGTGGAGTGGAGTGTGTGGAGTGGTTGTGTGGAGTGGAGTGTGTAGAGTGGAGTGTGTGAATTGGAGTTTGTGGAGTGGAGTGTGTGGAGTGGAGTGTGTGGAGTGGAGGTGTGTGGAGTGGATGTGTGTGGAGTGGAGTGTGTGGAGTGGAGTGTGTGGAGTGGAGTGTGTGGAGTGAAATGTGTCGAGTAGAGTGGAGTGTGTGGAGTGTGTGGTGTGGAGTGGAGTGTGTGGAGTAGAGTGGGGTATGTGGAGTGGAGTGGAGTGTGTGGAGTGGAGTGGAGTATGAGGAGTGGAGTGTGTGGAGTGGAGTGTGTGGAGTGGAGTGTGTAGAGAGTGTGGAGTGGGGTATCTGGCATGTGTGGAGTGTGTGGAATAGAGTGGAGTGGAGTGGATTGAGTATAGTGGAGTGAGTGGAGTGGAGTGTGTGGAGTGGAGTTTGTGGAGTGGAGTGTGTGGAGTGGAGTGTAGTTTATGAAATGGAGTGTGTGGAGTGGATTGGAATATGTGGAGTGTGTGGAGTGTGTGGAGTGTAGTGTGGAGTGTGTGGAGTGGAGTCTGTAGAGTGGAGTATGGAGTGTGTGGAGTGGAGTGGAGTGTTGAGTGTGTGGAGTGGAGTGGAGTAGAGTGGAGTGTGTGGAGTGGAGTCAAGAGTGTGGAGTGGAGTGTGTTGAGTGGAGTGTGTGGAGTGGAGTGTGTGGAGTGGAGTGTGTGGAGTATGTGGAGTAGAGTGTGTGGAGTGGAGTGTGTGGCATGGAGTTTGTGGAGTGGATTGTGTGGAGTGTGTGGAGTGGAGTGAAGTGTGTGGAGTGGCATGTGTGGAGTCGAGTGTGTGGAGTGGAGTGTGTGGAGTGTCTGGTGTGGTGTGGAGTCGAGTGTGTGGTGTGGAGTGGAGTGTTTGGAGTGTGTGGAGTGGAGTGAGTTGAGTGGAGTGTGTGGAGTGGAGTAGAGTGTGTGGAGTGGAGTGTGTGGAGTGGAGTGAGTGGAGTGTGTGGAGTGAGTGGAGTGGAGTGAGTTGAGTGGAGTGTGTGGAGTGGAGTGGAGTAGAGTGTGTGGAGTGGAGTGTGTCAAGTGGAGTGTGTTGAGTGGAGTGGAGTGTGTAGAGTGGATTGTGTGGAGTGGAGTGAGTGGAGTGTGTGGAGTGAGTGGAGTGAGTTGAGTTGAGTGTGTGGAGTGGTGTGGATTGTGTGAAGTGGAGTGTGTGGAGTGGAGTGAGTAGAGTGTGTGGAGTGGAGTGGAGTGTGTGGAGTGGAGTGTGTGGAGTAGAGTGGAGTATGTGGAGTGAAGTGTGTGGAGTGGAGTGGAGTGTGTGAAGTGGAGTGTGTGGAGTGGAGTGTGTGGAGTGGAGTGTGTGGAGTGGAGTGGAGTGTGTGGGGTAGAGTAGAGTGGAGTGTGTGGAGTGGTTGTGTGGAGTGGAGTGTGTGGAGTGGCGTGTGTGAATTGGAGTTTGTGGAGTGGAGTGTGTGGAGTGGAATGTGTGGAGTGGAGGTGTGTGGAGTGGATGTGTGTGGAGTGGAGTGGAGTGTGTGGAGTGGAGTGGAGTGTGTGGAGTGGAGGTGTGTGGAGTGGAGTGGAATGTATGGAGTGTGTGGAGTGGAGTGTATGGAGTGGAGTGTGTGGAGTGGAGTCTGTGGAGTGGAGTGTGTGGAGTGAGTGCAGTGTGTGGAGTGTGTGGAGTGTGTAGAGTGAGTGGAGTGTGTGGAGGGAGTAGAGTGGAGTGAGTGGAGTGTGTGGAGTGTGTGGAGTAGAGTGGACTGTGTGGTGTGGAGTGGAGTGTGTGGAGTGGAGTGTGCAAAGTGGAGTGTGTGGAGTGGAGTGTGTGCAGTGGAGTGTGTGGAGTAGAGTGGAGTGTGTGGGGTAGAGTGGAGTGGAGTGGAGTGGAGTGTGTGGAGTGGTTGTGTGGAGTGGAGTGTGTGGAGTGGAATGTGTGAATTGGAGTTTGTGGAGTGGAGTGTGTGGAGTGGAGTGTGTGGAGTGGAGGTATGTGGAGAGGATGTGTGTGGAGTGGAGTGGAGTGTGTGGAGTGGAGTGGAGTGTTTGGAGTGGAGGTGTATGGAGTGGAGTGGAATGTGTGGAGTGGAGTGTGCGGAGTTGAGTGTATGGAGTGGAGTGTGTGGAGTGGAGTGTGTGGAGTGGAGTGTGTCGAGTAGAGTGGAGTGTGTGGAGTGTGTGGTGTGGAGTGGAGTGTGTGGAGTGGTGTGGGGTATGTGGAGAGGAGTGGAGTGTGTGGAGTGGAGTGGAGTATGAGGAGTGGAGTGTGTGGAGTGGAGTGTGTGGAGTGGAGTGTGTAGAGAGTGTGGAGTGGGGTATCTGGCATGTGTAGAGTGTGTGGAATAGAGTGGAGTGGAGTGGATTGAGTGGAGTGGAGTGAGTGGAGTGGAGTGTGTGGAGTGGAGTGTTGGAAGGCGGACCCCGAGGAGTCGGTGAGACCACCAAGGGGGGGGCCCTCTCACTGCACGAAGTAGCCGAGCGCTGCCGAGAAGTCTCCTGAGAGATCCTTCTCCTATCCCGTACTAGCACAGTAACACCACCACACCGGACTCAAGGAGGTTGTCTCAAGACAAGCAATTCTTTATCATCAATAAAAGGTTACGAGCTCAATATTTACACGAAGGGATCGAGGGATCCACCAAAAGTCTCAATGTCTCTTTGGAAGGGTAGGGGTAGCGGGACAGTCTTTGGCAGGAATGTGGTACGAGGGTACCTGGGGCCCAGTTCTTATCCTCACGCTGGAGGACCTCCGATCTCGGAGGGGTCGAGCCGCGACGGCGTCAGCAGGGCTCTGGCGTACAGTTCGTGGAGAGCCGCGATTCAATCAGCAGGGCTCTCAAGATGGTCTCTGTTCAGCTCGAGCCGCGACGTCGTCAGCAGGGCTCCGAGGGAGGTTCCAGCGAGGTTGGGCCGCGACGGCGTCTGCAGGGCTCCGATGTTCCAGGTGGTTCAGAAAAGGGTTCACAGGAGGGAGCCGCGACGCAGTCAGCAGGGCTCGTGATGGTTCCGACAAGAGTTCTTCTCCGTAGGGTCAGCCACGATTCAATCAGCAGGGCTCTCGACTCCGGGATACAACTGCCGAGCTGTGGTGGGGTCGCCCCAGATATAGGTCTGGAGCCCTTTGATGTCCGGACCTATGCGCCCGAGGGGGCGGAGTGGCCGGGTGGAGGCGGCCAGACGCCCAGCAGGAGAGGCGCCAGGCCCATGGGAGTTGCAGGGCGATCACACCTCGAGAGGGGAGGACAGTTGGGGGTCCCATCGATACTGTCCTCCGCCGGGGGCGATGAATGGTTCCTGTGGCACCCCCTGGCTAGTTCGTGGTGCCTCGATGTCGGGGCTTCGCTGGGGTCGAGGCCGGGTTGAGCGGGGTCGCGCCGGCTGGTGCACGGTGTGACGTGGATGCCCACAAGATGGCGGAGCCACGAGGAGTATGCGTCCACGTGCAGCTCCGGGTGAAGGGCCTTGGTGCAGTTCAGACGGGTGGCCCGTGACGGCCGGGGCGGGGAACGGGCACAATCCAGGGGGTTAAGGACCACGCCACGAGGCCGGGTCCAACATGGAGTTTGTGGAGTGGAGTGTGTGGAGTGGAGTGTGTGGAGTGTAGTTTATGAAATGGAGTGTGTGGAGTGGAATGGAATATGTGGAGTGTGTGGAGTGTGTGGAGTGTAGTGTGGAGTGTGTGGAGTGGAGTCTGTAGAGTGGAGTATGGAGTGTGTGGAGTGGAGTGGAGTGTTGAGTGTGTGGAGTGGAGTGGAGTAGAGTGGAGTGTGTGGAGTGGAGTCAAGAGTGTGGAGTGGAGTGTGTTGAGTGGAGTGTGTGGAGTGGAGTGGAGTGTGTAGAGTATGTGGAGTGGAGTGGAGTGTGTGGAGTGGAGTGGAGTGTGTGGAGTGGAGTGTGTGGAGTGGAGTGGAGTGTGTGGAGTGGTGTATAGTGGAGTGTGTGGAGTGGAGTGTGTGGAGTGGAGTGGAGTGTGTAGAGTGTGTGGTGTGGAGTAGAGTGTGTGGAGTGTGTGGAGTGTGTGGAGAGGAGTGTGTGGATTGGAGTGGAGTGTGTGGAGTGGAGTGTGTGGAGTGGAGTGTGTGGAGTAGAGTGGAGTGTGTGGAGTGGAGTGGAGTGTGTGGAGTGGAGTGTGTGGAGTGGAGTGTTTGGAGTGGAGTGTGTGGAGTGGATTGTGTGGAGTGTGTGGAGTGGAGTGGAGTTTGTGGAGTGTGTGGATTGTGTGGAGTGGAGTGTGTGGAGTAGAGTGGAGTGTGTGGAGTGGAGTGGAGTGTGTGGAGTGGAGTGGAGTGTTTGGAGTGAAGGTGTGTGGAATGGAGTGGAATGTGTGGAGTGGAGTGTGTGGAGTGGAGTGTATGGAGTGGAGTGTGTGGAGTGGAGTGTGTGGATTGGAGTGGAGTGTGTGGAGAGGAGTGTGTGGAGTGGAGTGGAGTGTGTGGAGTGGAGTGGAGTGTTTGGAGTGGAGGTGTGTGGAGTGGAATGGAATGTGTGGAGTGGAGTGTGTGAATTGGAGTTTGTGGAGTGGAGTGTGTGGAGTGGAGTGTGTGGAGTGGAGGTGTGTGGAGTGGATGTGTATGGAGTGGAGTGGAGTGTGTGGAGTGGAGTGGAGTGTGTGGAGTGGAGGTGTGTGGAGTGGAGTGGAATGTGTGGAGTGGAGTTTGCGGAGTGGAGTGTATGGAGTGGAGTGTGTGGAGTGGAGTGTGTGGAGTGGAGTGTGTGGTGTGAGTGGAGTGTGTGGAGGGTGTGGAGTGGAGTGTGTCGAGTGAGTGGAGTGTGTGGAGGGAGTAGAGTGCACTGAGTCGAGTGTGTGGGATGTGTGGAGTGGAGTGGAGTGTGTGGAGTGGAGTGGAGTGTGTGGAGTGGAGCGTGCAAAGTGGAGTGTGTGGAGTGGAGTGTGTGCAGTGGAGTGTGTGGAGTGGAGTGTGTGGGGTAGAGTGGAGTGGAGTGTGTGGAGTAGAGTGTGTGGAGTGGAGGTGTGTGGAGTGGATGTGTGTGGAGTGGAGTGGAGTGTGTGGAGTGGAGTGGAGTGTTTGGAGTGGAGGTGTGTGGAGTGGAGTGGAATGTGTGGAGTGGAGTGTGTGGAGTGGAGTGTATGGAGTGGAGTGTGTGGAGTGGAGTGTGTGGAGTGGAGTGTGTGGAGTGGAGTGGATTGTGTGGAGTGTGTGGAGTGGAGTGTGTCGAGTAGAGTGGAGTGTGTGGAGTGGAGTGTGTGGAGTGGAGTGGGGTATGTGGAGTGGAGTGGAGTGTGTGGAGTGGAGTGGAGTATGAGGAGTGGAGTGTGTGGAGTGGAGTGTGTGGAGTAGAGTGTGTAGAGAGTGTGGAGTGGGGTATGTGGCGTGTGTGGAGTGTGTGGAATGGAGTGGAGTGGAGTGGATTGAGTGGAGTGGAGTTTGTGGAGTGGAGTGTGTGGAGTGGAGTGTGTGGAGTGGAGTGAGTGGAGTGTGTGGAGTGAGTGAAGTGGAATGAGTTGAGTGCAGTGTGTGGAGTGGAGTGTGTGGAGTGGAGTGGAGTGTGTGGAGTGGAGTGTGTGGAGTGGAGTGTGTGGAGAGTGTGGAGTGGAGTATGTGGAGTGTGTGGAGTGTGTGGAATGGAGTGGAGTGGAGTGAGTGGAGTGGAGTGAGTGGAGTGTGCGGAGTGGAGTGAGTGGAGTGGAGTGTGTGGAGTAGAGTGTGTGGAGTGGAGTGTGTGGAGTGGAGTTTGTGAAATGGAGTGTGTGGAGTGGAATGGAAAATGTGGAGTGTGGAGAGTGGAGTGTGGAGTGTGTGGAGTGGAGTCTGTGGAGTGGAGTATGGAGAGTGTGGAGTGGAGTGGAGAGTGGAGTGTGTGGAGTGGAGTGGAGTAGAGTGGAGTGTATGGAGTGGAGTCAAGAGTGTGGAGTGGAGTTTGTGGAGTGGAGTGTGTGGAGTGGAGTGGAGTGTGTAGAGTGTGTGGAGTGGAGTGTGTGGGGTGTGTGGAGTGGAGTGGAGTGTGTGGATTGGAGTGGAGTGTGTGGAGTGGAGTGTGTGGAGGGGAGTGTGTGGGGTGGAGTGTGTGGAGTGTGTGGAGTAGAGTGTGTGGAGTAGTGTGGAGTGGTCTGGAGTAGAGTGTGTGGAGTAGGGTATGTGGAGTGGTATGGAGTGTGTAGAGTGTGTGGAGTGGAGTGGAGTGTGTGGAGTGGAGTGGAGTATGTGGAGTGGAGTGTGTGGAGTAGAGTGTGTGGAGTGGAGTGTGTGGGGTAGAGTTGAGTATGTGGAATGGAGTGGAATGTGTGGAGTGGAGTGTGTGGAGTGGAGTGGAGTGTGTGAAGTGGAGTGTGTGGAGTGGAGTGGAGTGTGTGGAGTGGAGTGTGTGGAGTGGATTGTGGGGAGTGTGTAGAGTAGAGTAGAGTGTGTGGAGTGGAGTATGTGGAGTGGAGTGGAGTGCGTGGAGTGGAGTGTGTAGAGTGGAGTGTGTGGTGTGGTGTGAAGTCGAATGTGTGGTGTGCAATGGAGTGTGTGGAGTGGAGTGTGTGGAGTGGAGTATGTGGAGTAGAGTGTGTAGAGTGGAGTGTGTGGAGTGGAGTGGAGTGTGTGGAGTGGAGTGTGTGGAGTGGAGTGTGTGGAGTGTGTGGAGTGGAGTGTATGGAGTAGAGTGGAGTGTGTGGAGTGGAGTGGAGTGTGTGGAGTGGAGTGGGGTGTGTGGAGTGGAGTAGAGTGTGTGGAATAGAGTGGAGTATGAGTAGTGGAGTGTGTGGAGTAGAGTAGAGTGTGTGAAGTGGAGTAGAGTAGAGTGTGTGGAGTGGAGTGTGTAGAGAGTGTGGAGTGGAGTATGTGGAGTGTGTGGAGTGTGTGGAATGGAGTGGAGTGGAGTGAGTGGAGTGGAGTGAGTGGAGTGTGCGGAGTGGAGTATGTGGAGTAGAGTGTGTGGAGTGGAGTGTGTGGAGTGGAGTTTGTGAAATGGAGTGTGTGGAGTGGAATGGAATATGTGAATTGTGTGTGGAGTGTGTGGAGTGGAGTGTGTAGACTGTGTGGAGTGGAGTGTGTGGAGTGGAGTGTGTGGAGTGGAGTGGAGTGTGTAGAGTGGAGTGGAGTGCGTGGAGTGGAGTGTGTGGAGTGGAGTGTGTTGAGTGTGTGGTATGGAGTGGAGTGTGTGGAGTGGAGTGTGTGGAGTGGAGTATGTGGAGTGGAGTGTGTGGAGTGAAGTTGAGTGTGTTGAGTGGAGTGTGTGGAGTGGAGTGTGTGGAGTGGAGTGGAGTGTGTGGAGTGGAGTGTGTGGAGTGGAGTGTGTGGAGTGGAGTGTGTGGAGTGGAGTGGAGTGTGTGGAGTGGAGTGGAGCATGTGGAGTGGAGTGTGTGGAGTGGAGTGTGTGGAGTGTAGTGGAGAATGTATAGTGTGTGGAGTGGAGTGTGTGGAGTGTGTGGAGTGGAGTGTGTGGAGTGGAGTGTGTGGAGTGGAGTGGAGTGTGTAGAGTGGAGTGGAGTGCGTGGAGTGGAGTGTGTGGAGTGGAGTGTGTTGAGTGTGTGGTATGGAGTGGAGTGTGTGGAGTGGAGTGTGTGGAGTGGAGTATGTGGAGTGGAGTGTGTGGAGTGAAGTTGAGTGTGTTGAGTGGAGTGTGTGGAGTGGAGTGTGTGGAGTGGAGTGGAGTGTGTGGAGTGGAGTGTGTGGAGTGGAGTGTGTGGAGTGGAGTGTGTGGAGTGGAGTGGAGTGTGTGGAGTGGAGTGGAGCATGTGGAGTGGAGTGTGTGGAGTGGAGTGTGTGGAGTGTAGTGGAGAATGTATAGTGTGTGGAGTGGAGTGTGTGGAGTGTGTGGAGTGGAGTGTGTGGATTGGAGTGGAGTGTGTGGAGTGGAGTGGAGTATGTAGGGTAGAGTTGAGTGTGTGAAGTGGAGTGGAGTGTGTGGAGTAGAGTGCGTGGAGTGGAATGAGTGGAGTGTGTGGAGTGGAGTGTGTGGAGTGGAGTGTGTGGAGTGGAGTGTGTGGAGTGGATTGTGTGGAGTGGAGTGTGTGGAGTGGAGTGTGTGGAGTGGAGTGTGTGGTGTGGTGTGGAGTTGAGTGTGTGGTGTGCAATGGAGTGTGTGGAGTGGAGTGTGTGGAGTGGAGTATGTGGAGTGGAGTGTGTAGAGTGGAGTGTGTGGAGTGGAGTGTGTGGAGTGGAGTGTGTGGAGTGGAGTGGAGTGGAGTGGAGTGTGTGGAGTGGAGTGTGTGGAGTGGAGTGGAGTGTGTGGAGTGGAGTGGTATGTGTGGAGTGGAGTGTGAGGAGTGGAGTGGAGTATGAGTAGTGGAGTGCGTGGAGTAGAGTGGAGTGTGGTGGAGTGTGTGGAGTGGAGTGTGTAGAGTGTGTGGAGTGGAGTATGTGGAGTGTGTGGAGTGTGTGGAATGGAGCGGAGTGGAGTGGAGTGAGTGGAGTGGAGTGAGTGGAGTGGAGTGTGTGGAGTGGAGTGTGTGAAGTAGAGTGTGTGGAGTGGAGTGTGTGGAGTGGAGTTTGTGAAATGGAGTGTGTGGAGTGGAATGGAATATGTGGAGTGTGTGGAGTGGAGTGTGGAGTGGAGTATGGAGAGTGTGGAGTGGAGTGGAGTGTGGAGTGTGTGGAGTGGAATGAAGTAGAGTGTAGTGTATGGAGTGGAGTCAAGAGTGTGGAGTGGAGTGTGTGGAGTGGAGTGTGTGGAGTGGAGTGGAGTGTGTAGAGTGTGTGTAGTGGAGTGTGTGGAGTGGAGTGGAGTGTGTGGATTTGACTGGAGTGTCTGGAGTGGAGTGTGTGGAGTGGAGTGTGTGGAGTGGAGTGGAGTGTGTGGAGTGGAGTATGAGTAGTGGAGTGTGTGGAGTGGTGTGTAGTGTGTGGAGTGGAGTGTGTAGAGAGTGTGGAGTGGAGTATGTGGAGTGTGTGGAGTGTGTGGAATGGAATGGAGTGGAGTGGAGTGAGTGGAGTGGAGTGAGTGGAGTGGAGTGTGTGGAGTGGAGTGTGTAAAGTAGAGTGTGTGGAGTGGAGTGTGTGAAATACGGAGTGGAATGGATTATGTGGAGTGTGTGGAGTGGAGTGTGGAGTGTGTGGAGTGGAGTGTGTGGAGTGGAGTATGGAGAGTGGGGAGTGGAGTGGAGTGTGGAGTGTGTGGAGTGGAGTGGAGTAGAGTGGAGTGTATGGAGTGGAGTCAAGAGTGTGGAGTGGAGTGTGTGGAGTGGAGTGTGTGGAGTGGAGTGGAGTGGAGTGTGTAGAGTGTGTGGAGTGGAGTGTGTGGAGTGTGTGTAGTGGAGTGGAGTGTGTGGATTGGAGTGGAGTGTGTGGAGTGGAGTGTGTGGAGTGGAGTGTGTGGAGTGGAGTGCATGGAGTGGAGTGTGTGGAGGGGAGTGGAGTGTGTAGAGTGTGTGGAGTGGAGTGGAGTGTGTGGAGTAGAGTGGAGTATGTGGATTGGAGTGGAGTGTGTGGAGTGCAGTGAAGTGTGTGGAGTGGAGTGTGTGGAGTGGAGTGTGTGGAGTGGAGCGTGTGAAGTGGAGTGTGTGGAGTGGAGTGTGTGGAGTGAAGTGGAGCATGTAGATTGTGTGGAGTGGAGTGTGTGGAGTGTATAGAGTGGAGTGGAGTGTGTGGATTGGAGTGGAGTGGAGTGCGTGGAGTGGAGTGTGTGGGGTAGAGTTGAGTATGTGGAGTGGAGTGGAGTGTGTGGAGTAGAGTGTGTGGAGTGGAGTGTGTGGAGTGGTGTTGCAGGGATTCTGCTTATACACAGAACTATGCGTAGAACCCCAGGACCTCAGTGAGTTGTGGTGTACCAGAAACTCACCTCAGAACCCAGAACCCAGTATCCGGCTAGCATAAGTGTCCCATTCGTTATCCGAGATTTAGCTCGGCGGTCCCAATGAAAAGACAACCCAGAACAAGCGACTCAGTACATACTCAGGAATGGTGGGAATCGGAAATACCTGTTCGTATATTATTCTCACATCAGTCCACAACAAGAATCAACAGAGACACGGTGAAAATAAAAAGAGTTTATTTTTATAGACCACGTGTCCTAAGATGCAGTACTTTGGCTAATACAAGCAGACAAACGATTAAAATCAAAACCATCAACATAGTTACAATTCCATAGAATATAAAAGGGGTGATCATGTTATAATGACAGTGGATACTACCACCTTCCCTTTACTAAGAAGCTAATATTATTATTAGACTAACAGAAGGTCTCTTAGGCTTGAATAGGGGACCCCATACCTCAAAGATCAGCTTAGTGAAATCACATCACAGGAGCATCAGGAGTCTTCTCGCAGGAAGGCTCGTCTTCGGTCTGAATAATAAACATGATGTCTGTGATATTAAAAGCACCAACTTTCAGGTATGTGCAGCTGCTCGTGTGTTATGACTAAATAGTGGGTCGATCAACCTAGAGTGGAAAACATGCATTGTCTAACAACTCAGACTGTTTGTCACATCGTGTGCAGACCAAGGTCGCTGCGCAGAGCTCGGGATGGTAACAACAGATTGCTCTCTTGTGAGGCAAAACTCGAGTCAGCAGTTTGTTTAAGCAATAACATGTGAACGCAGTGACGTGTGCAAAAGCAGCAAGATGGCTTTCTAACTTCTAACGTGGTTATGCTAACTTAACAATGTATGTACGTATTAAGGGAGTCCTTACTACATGCCCCCTTGATCGAAGCACTACTTAGTATGCAAGAAAAGAGAGAACGCAGAGTTCAAGCGCGACAGAGCAGAACAAGGCGTAACCAATTCAAAAAACACTGGTCAGTGCAGGCAAAGTCCGAATAGGAAAAAACCAAAGGTGGAAAGAAAAAACAAAAAACTTCAAACGTGCCGTGGGGGGTGAAAAAATGAAAAAACGCCTCACCGGGCAGAAATGCAGTCGTACAGTGAAAATCATTGGCACGGCCACTGAAGGTTTCAGCCATCCAGTTAATCAAAGAAAAGGAACATACATGTTCTTCTATTAGCGGAGCCTCTAGCACCATCAGAGGGCAACCAGCGTGTACTTCCAAATAACTCATATCCAAGAAGTCATATGCCGCTCTCGCGATGTCCCAATTACCCAGGATACCATGCGCCGCACCGCAGGCCATAATCCGAACACCAGAACAGGCAGACTCGTGAGACACTAAGGGCCTCATCAGTCGATCATAATCCGGGTCCGGAGACACCATGTTGGTTAAGCACAAATCCATAGGCCATTCAAAGGGACAATCTAGGCAGTGGAAGACAGGTTGCACGCAGGTGAAGTAGGAATACCGGAAGGATAATCCATATGCCAGGCTCAAAGTCGCCAACGGCAGGACACCATAGTAATCAAGCATCCTGTCACGAAGAAGCTGCAGACGGGACAGGCTGTCGTGTGGCACAGAAAGAGTAGCCATTCCGCAGGATGAAAAGTAAAAGTAGCACACCTGCCACTAGCGCCAGAATTAAAGGAACACCTCCAAAGACGCTCGAGAAAATAGAATGAAAAAATGCCGGAATCACACCAAAAATAGTTTGGAAAGAGGTCACGAGGCCCGAGCCCACAAGTTTAAAAAAATGAGCCAGGCCAGTCGTGGACGAGGCATTGAAAATTGTTTGGATCAAAGCTCCAAAATGCAGGGGGAGGTCAGTATTCAAAAGCGCCTGCACCTCAGTGCGCGTATTTGCTACGTGAAGGACAAATGTTTCCCGGGAGGAAGTCAATGGCACCTCCTTTTGGGACAATAGCGCTCTTATTCTGCTCATCTTGTTGAACTCTGCTTTCAAGGTTGGAATCGAAGGCCAGATGGAAGCATCTAGCCTCCCATGCGGGGGAGGAAACAGAACGTTATTGCAGCAGACAACCCTCTGTGATACAGTTACTATATACGGGATCCCTACTAACATCCCGCAGCAAGCTTCATTGTTTAAAATTAAATAACTACCGTTTGCAAGCAGCGTGAAAGATGGCGTAATCACTGGTACCGGGATACCTTTGAGGACGCAGGCCAAATTCGGAGCGTGTACATTACAAGCTCCGTGCAACTGAATGTGCCTACATACAACAGAATGATCAGGTGACGTTGTACATTCTTCACCCTTCAGATAAACCTCAGTACCGTCCCTTGTACATCTATACGTAAAGGGGAGGGACCAGACTTCATGTATGAAAGCGGTACCCAGCTGTTCATATCTACCTAGAGCATAGCGTTTCATACAAGAGGTAAACTTAAAAAGTGCGAACGGGAGAGTTATCAATCCGTGTAAGAGCCACACTGCGGAATCGACTTCCGCTACAGTGAAAGGTAACGGCTCCAATTTTTCAATATGTAGCAAGGAATATGTAGCATCCTTCATGGACATGAACTGCTGTTTGTCAGTAAGGTTAAAGGGAAGAAATAAGGATGTTGTATTCAGATAGTCCCAAGGGACCTTCCCTGCCTTCAATGTTTGTAATGTCCATGCAAACTGCATAACAGAACGCAACTGGTTTTGACCATGATACAACACTGACATATCATCCTGCACAATATCCACAATTGAAGAAACAATATTATCTAATGTATAAATGCGAGAAGAAAGAGTGTTAATGCTGTTATCAATAACTGCTAATACTTTTTCCATATTAGCCTGATCAATAGCTCTCAATCTTGAAGCTGCCTCAATTTGCGACAGTTTCCATACTTCGTTGTAAATAGCATACGCCCATCTCCTGGATCTGCCACCCACAGGACCTTTAACAAAATCATTCAAATCTATTTTGTCATGTAATTTTGATAAATGAACTTTGACAGATGCCAAGGTGGAATGTCGCAGCCAGGACTGACATAATTTCCCTACAGAGTATGTAGTTACTGTATGTGACGACTCAAACCGGGGGTCTACGCGATCTTGAGTATACCCCGGTTTCAGTCCTAGAAAACGACGTTGACAGTTATCAGAACTGCTTTGCCAAATTAACCATCCCTCACTATTAAATTTCGAAATATTGAAAGATGAATTAGAAACTAATAACTGCAAAGCAGGAAGGGACAGATCTGTGTGATTATTCCAATTCGGGTAAGCACCCAGATCCGGCACAGAAGGCGAATTTAGTTTTTTAGAAGTGGCCAATCCGAAACAGGTGGATTGGAAGATGGTTGCATTTAAAAACAACATATGATTTGTGTGAGAAGTTGGCCTGGTATATGCTGTTCACTAGTTCTAGTGACCACCTTGTACCATGCCAAGCAACCCTTATGGTGTGGTTGTAAGTCAACCTTTTTGGACTAGCTGCCCTAGTGGTAGCGTAGGCTAAGCAGTCTTTGAGGCTAAACTCGTGATGCGTGTTAAGCAAGCTGTTTTACCAATAGTAACCCCCTTTTATACCAATGAAAGGACACCACACAGATATATATTCAAAATATATATGTATTTATTTCTCAAAGTAACCCCTAGTCTCTTTATGAGCACAGGAGCACAAATCGTCAAACAAGATTATCACAGAATACACAGAAGTTGCACTTTATATGGATAGGCCCTGGTGGCCACTCGAACCATATACTAAAATAGTGGTATAAGTACCACGAACAGAAAAGGGAAAAGGCCTAGGGCCTCTAGAATCGCTGGGCCTACAAGGAGCTAACGTCAGTTAGTGACCAGGAGGTCCACGGGTGGCGTGTGCAGAGCAAATAGTCACACGCGGGCTCCCATAGGTTTCAATGGGTGCGTAAAAAGTACAAAGTTACTGCAAAAGGAATCTTCCGGATGACCTAGGAACTTAAGATTTGGAACACAGGCACTAGAGATGTATTACTACACATGGGCACAGGTGTGCCAGCTTTACCTCACCCACAGGAAGCGGGTGCATAGGCCTCGAAGTGCGTCGGGTTTCTTCTATCTGTTCCGTGGGGCCTGTAGACAAAAGTGCTGCAGGCGGTCGGTCGGGAAGAGATGCAGTGGATCCAAGAGTGGATCGGAGATGTTGAAGACCTGTAAGCAGAGGGGACAGTGTTCACAGTCACTAGCCAGTGACCAGCGTGGCACCAGGTGGGTACCAGGCGATGTCGGGTGCAAACAGGAAGGAAGGTGTAGCTTGACTCTGCAGCCACGTGGTCCCTGAAGGTCGACGACGTCCAGGAGTCGAGTCACGAGCTGTCCCACGCAGGCTCTCGCTGTCGGCGGTGTCGGCGACTTGATCGAAGCAAACAAGCCTTGGCAAAAGCAATTGTTGTAGGCAAGGAGTTTAAGCTGTTGGTTCTGACCAGCAAGGTCAGAGGGATTGCTCCTTTGGAGGGGAGCAAGGGCCAGTCTGGAGCAACCAGACCAGCGGTGTTTGTCGTAGATTTCGTCGCCAAGATGGCCACTAGCCAGCGGGCCAGCAACCGGTTAGGCGCGTCGAGTGGCAAAATGCAGAAGGGCCCCACGCAGATCGTGGAGATGCTGGAGGGCTCACCTTTGGTGCAGATGCTGCTCGAGGGTTGGGCTTCTCAGGACCCAAAGCACAACTTGGAGGGAGCCTCGGTTGTTGCACTGGTCAGCTTGTCGTAGTCGTTCCAAGATGGCTGGCTCCACGTGTCTCGGTGCCTCCACGGGTCTCCTCTTTTCAGGGACTGTGGATCGGGCGGTGAGAGGTCTGGAGGTCCAGGTCTTGTCAGTCTCTGGGCTCGGGCTCCGGCGGGAGGCGGCGGCAAAGCAGACGGTGATTCGCTGGATGGTGCTTGCGTTAGCAAGGTGGTCACTCCCTGACCACAGGGGAGATTTTCTTCAGTCTTCTGTGCAGCAGAATGTCGAAGTTCCCGTCTTCTTCTTAGTTTCAAGTTGATTCCAGGATGTCTGAAGTCTTAGGACACAGCTCCTACCTTTAAGCGGATTCTAGGGGCCGGACTACCTGCTAGGTCCCTCCCTATGGGTGGGACCAGGAAGGGGGGTGGTTACACCCCCAATCCTTTGTCCAGCTCGCCCCAGGCCCGGGACTGGTGTGCCCCAGGACCGGTTTGAACTGGCATATGCACCGAGGCTCCTTGTGAGCCACAGGCATGTCTGGTTTCTTTCAAGCCCTACCTGACCAATACACAAAATCCTGTCTGGGGTGGTGCACGCACCTCCCCTGGCAGGAAACCCTTTGTCCACACCTCCCAAGCTGGAAGGACTCCCAGCAGCAGGAGGGCAGACTTGTGTCTGTGGTGGCAGCATCCATTTTGTGGAGCTGAGGCTATGTCTGATTTTACCCGGGTTTCAGGTACTGTACATGTCGTGTCCCTCTAGAAGGGTGGAATGCTAACCCCGTCGCCAGAATTGGCGAGGGGTTAGTATTCCAATTCGTATGACACCTTACTCGACATGTTTTGATAAAGCCAAACCAAAGATAGCATTTAACCGCGAGGTTCATAATGCACTTAAGAGTATATGGTATGACGATATCTGGAAACAGTAGAAGGAAGTTGTTCCGACCACTGCAGACAGGCTCAGCTCATGCCAGAGCACCATCTCACATGGAACCAAGCACTCTGCCTTCAGGATTGTTAAGGCCTGCCATAGGAGTGACTTAGAGGTTACCAGGTGTCCCATTTAAGGTTAGGTATAGGTATACTACACCTAAGTAAGAGGTGATTACACCAACTTACCCCAGCTGAGTGATCAGCCAGTTGTGTCAGATTGTTAGGCCAAGCCTGGGGTGGCATAATACATGCTGCAGCCCCTGGCAGGCCTTGGGTACACCAATGCCCTGGGTACCTAGTGTACACTGGTACAGGGGCTGACAGGGTGATCCACTTCCAATTGGTTATGCACCTAGGGTGCATAGTTTTAATTTAGTAGAGAGAACAGCAGGCTGGGGGTCTGATTGGCAGGCCCACAGCCTCAATATGTCAAAAACCAGTGAAGCAAAAAGCAAAAATTTGGGGTGACCATAGGATAGCAGACCCTACTCTCCTACACAACCCCCCCCCAAACGCTGGGACATTAAACTAGCCTTGACCAGTCTCGTCTTCATGTCCTAAGTGGAAGTACCTGGAGAGACCATCTGCATTCCCATGGTCAGTACCTGGCCGGTGCTCCACTGTAAAGTCCATCCCCTGTAGGGAAATGGACCACCTAAGCAGTTTGGGGTTTTCACCCTTCATCTGATTTAGCCACAAGAGGGGCTTATGGTCGGTCTGAATCTTGAAGTGAGTGCCAAACAAGTATGGCCTCAGCTTCTTCAGGGCCCACACCACAGCAAAGGCCTCCCTCTCAATAGCTGACCAATTCTTCTCTCTGGGGGTCAACCTTCTGCTAATAAAAGCAATGGGTTGGTCTTGACCATCTACATTAAGTTGTGACAGCACAGCTCCCACACCCAACTCAGAAGCATCTGTTTGGACAATAAACTCTTTGGAGTAGTCAGGACTTTTCAGGATAGGTGCAGAGCACATGGCCTCCTTCAGGTCATCAAATGCCTTTTGACAGCTTACTGTCCACTGAACCTTTTTGGGCATCTTCTTGGATGTCAGATCATTAAGAGGAGTCACAATGGACCCATAGTTCTTAACAAACTTCCTGTAATACCCAGTCAAGCCCAAGAAAGCTCGAACTTGAGTCTGGGTGGTTGGAGGGGACCAATCCTTGATGGACTGTATCTTACTCTCCAGTGGTTGAACTTGGCCCCCACCTACAAGGTGGCCCAAATACACAACCTTACTCTGCCCTATCTGGCACTTAGTAGCCTTGATAGTGAGGCCTGCCCTTTGCAGAGCCTCAAGAGCCTTCTTCAGGTGGATCAGGTGATCCTCCCAGGTGGAACTAAAGACAGCAATGTCATCAAGATATGCTGCGCAAAAGTCATCCAACCCAGTAAGGACTTGGTTCACCAGCCTTTGGAAGGTGGCAGGTGCATTCTTCAGACCAAAGGGCATCACCACAAACTGATAATGCCCACCTGGGGTTGAGAATGCTGTTTTGGCCTTAGACTCCTCAGCTAACCTGATTTGCCAATAGCCAGCTGTCAAGTCAAATGTGCTCAAAAACTTTGCAGAAGCTAGTTTGTCTATGAGCTCATCTGCCCTTGGAATAGGGTGTGCATCTGTCCTGGTGACAGCATTGAGTCCTCTGTAATCCACACAGAACCTCATCTCTCTCTTGCCATCTTTGGTGTGAGGTTTGGGGACCAGAACCACTGGGCTAGCCCAGGGGCTCTCTGAGGGTTCAATGACACCTAATTCCAGCATTTTATGTACCTCAGCCTTTATACAGTCCCTGACGTGGTCAGGTTGTCTGTAAAGTTTGTTCTTTACAGGCAGACTGTCACCAGTGTCCACAACATGGGTACACCAGTCAGTTTGACTAGGTATCAAGGAAAACATATGTGAAAATGATTGTAGAACCTGTCTACATTCAGTCTGCTGATGGGCAGTGAGGTTGCCTCCAAGGGTCACTCCTTCAACTGAGCCATCTTCAGGGTTCTGAGACAACAGGTCTGGGAGAGGGTCACTCTCTTCCTCCTGTCCCTCATCTGTAGCCATGAGCAAGCCCATGTCTGCCCTGTCAACATATGCTTTAAGCCTGTTAACATGGAGTACCCTGTGGGGACTCCTGGGAGTTCCTAGGTCGACCAAGTAGGTGACCTCTCCCTTCTTTTCCAGGATTGTATGGGGTCCAGACCATTTGTCTTGGAGTGCTGCTGGGGCCACCGGCTCCAACACCCATACCTTCTGTCCTGGCTGATACTCAACCAAGACAGCCTTTTGGTCATGCCAAGCTTTCTGTAAGGCCTGGCTTGCCTCAAGGTTTTTAGATGCCTTCTCCATATACTCAGCCATCCTGGAGCGGAGACCAAGTACATAGTCCACTATGTCTAGCTTAGGCTTTTTGAGAGGTAACTCCCATCCTTCCTTCACCAAACACAGTGGGCCTCTCACAGGGTGCCCAAACAACAATTCAAAGGGGCTGTAGCCAACTCCTTTTTGTGGGACCTCTCTGTAAGCAAACAGAAGGCAGGGTAGAAGGATATCCCATCTTCGCCTGAGCTTTTCAGGTAATCCTTTGATCATACCCTTTAGGGTCTTGTTGAATCTCTCAACAAGCCCATTGCATTGTGGGTGATAAGGGGTGGTGAACTTGTAGTTGACACCACATTCCTTCCACATAGCTGTCAAGTATCCTGACATAAAGTTGGTACCTCTGTCAGATACTACCTCCTTAGGAAACCCCACTCTGGAGAATACTCCCAGCAGGGCCCTGGCCACAACAGGAGCTGTAGTGGTCCTAAGGGGAATTGCCTCTGGATACCTGGTGGCATGATCCACTACCACCAGTATAAATCTGTGTCCAGATGCAGTGGGAGGATCCATGGGACCCACTATGTCTATTCCCACTCTTTCAAAGGGGACCCCCACCACAGGTAGTGGTATTAGGGGGGCCTTTGTTGTGCCACCTGATTTGCCACTGGCTTGGCAGGTAACACAGGAGCGACAAAACTCCTTTGTATCTTCATTCATATGAGGCCAGTGAAAGTGAGGGACAAGCCTGTCCCAAGTCTTGTTCTGGCCTAAGTGTCCTGCTAAAGGAATGTCATGGGCCAAGGTAAGAAGGAAGCCCCTAAATTGCAGAGGTATGACCAACCTCCTGGTTGCACCAGGCTTGGGGTCTCTAGCCTCTGAATAAAGGAGCCCTTCATCCCAATACACTTTATGGGTACCTTGAGCATTCCCAGCAGCCTCAGCAGCAGCCAGCTGTCTGAGGGGTTCAAGAGAGGGACAGGATAACTGAGCCTGCCTCAAGTCAGCCCTTGAAGGTCCCCCTGTCCCCAGAAACTCAACCTGATCAGGTTCAAGCTCTTCAGGGACAGTTCCTTCAGGGTCCTCTAGATCAGCTTCCTGGGAAGGCTGATCATCACTCTGAGGCAGGGGGGAAGGCACAGCCTTGACCCTCCTGTTCTTCTTCTTGGTAGGTGCTTGGTCCATTGTTCCAGGATCCAAGACCTGTGGTTCAGTGAGGCACTTTTTGGCCTGTGACCTGGTCACAGCAAGGACATGTGATGATATACCTAACATCTCTGCATGAGTCCTGTACTCCACTTCTGACCATAGAGAACTCTCTAGGTCATTGCCCAACAAACATTCTACTGGGAGGTCTGCACTAACCACAACCCTTTTGAGGCCAGTTACCCCTCCCCATGAGAAGTTAACAACTGCCACACTATGTGAAGTAGTGGCATTGCTGGCATTGGTCACCAGGTAGTTCTCACCTGGTATGTACTGTCCAGGATCCACAAAGCCTGGTGTCACCATAGTGACACTGGCACATGTGTCCCTGTAGGCTTGAGCCACTTTGTCATTAATTAAAGGAGTCTGTCTGTACTTGCCCAGGTTACTGGGGCTCACAGTCAGGGACAAATCAATGTCCCCATCACAGATCAAGACTGCCTGTGTAAGGGTTCTGTCTAAGTCAGAATCTCCTTCAGTTCCCATAGTGATTCCCACTACACCCTTTGTCTGGGGACCAACACTGCTAACAGTAGTACTGGGAGCAGGTGCCTTAGGGGCAACAGTGTTGGGGGCTCCACCCTTTTTGCAATCACTAGTCCAGTGAGTTGTATTTTTACAATGATTGCACCAGGGTTTCTTCTGACCTTCTTTCTTCTTTTTGGACTGTTGGGACCCACCCTCCTTAGTAGTAGTTTGGGGCCCTGTTGAAGACTTCTGGTCTTTAGGTTTCTGATCTCCACCCTTTTGGTCTGTTTTCTTCTGATCACCCCCTTGGCCCTGGTTCTGGTTCTTTTGCTTAACCCTGGTTCTGACCCATTTGTCTGCCTTCTTTCCCAATTCTTGGGGAGAGGTCAGATCAGAGTCAACCAAGTGTTGATGCAGTTGCTGGTTTTGACAGTTATTTAAAATCTGCTCTCTCATCATCAAATTATACAATCCTGTAAAATCAGATACCTTACTTCCCAGCAACCAACCCTCCAAAGCCTTAGTGGCACATTCAATGTATTCAGACCAGTCCTGAGTCTGTGTCTTTTGGGTGTCTCTGAACATTAACCTGTACTGTTCAGTGGTTAAGCCTAACCCATCTACCAGAACACTCTTCAGGACTCTGTAGTTTCTGACATCCTCTTCTCTAACAGTGAGGAGTCTGTCTCTGCCTCTTCCTTCAAAGGAGAGCCAGAGGATTGCTGCCCACTGGTCTTCAGGAACCTGCTGTACTTTGCAGGCTCTCTCAAGAGCAGTTATCCATTTGTGGATGTCATCCCCACTTTTGTAGGGGGGCACAACCTTAGACAGGTTCCTATTGTCAAAGACCCTATCTTTGTCCTTAGGGACAATGCTGCCACCAGTGGGTATAGACCCACTCTCTTTATGCTGTCTAGCCTTGCTAAGTTTCTCTTCCATCAGGGCTACTTCTAGCTCCTGCTTCCTGATCCTCAGCTGAGCCTCTTGCATCTTGGCCTCATGTTCCCTCCTCTGAGGGGTGGTCATCCTTCTCCTGGAGTGACCTTGAGAGCCTCTAGAGCCATGGGAAGCATTGGAGTCACCTGAGCGATTCCTTTGCCTTCCAAGCCCTGTGTTAAGTCCACTGGGGAGATCCAGTGGGTTGAACCCACTGTCAGTCCCCAATAGCCTTGGTTTAGCTGGGCCAAGTATAATACTTGGCACTGGGCTAGTTCTCCCTTCATCCTCACTACTGTCAGTATCCTTTTCACTCTCATCCTCTGTGGTAGGCATCCCATCTAAGGGGTGACTATTGGGAAGGGGTACTTCAGTGGCATCTTTAGAAGGGGGGCCTCCTGTTCCTGTCCCTAAGGGGGCTAACTGGGAAGCTTTCTTGAGTGCTCTCTGATTCTCATCATTCTGTAAGAGCTCTCTGAGCTCAGCAGAGTTTGGGTTCTTGGGCTGTTTAAGGCCTCTAAGAGTTGCCAAATGCCTGAGCTCATTCTGATTAAGGGTAGCAAAGCTGGATGGTGCCCTCTGGGGGTCACTCTCAACAGAGATGGGTACAGTGGACCCCTCTGCCCCGGCCATTGCTCTTAAGTGTGGGTGGATGTGTTGCAATCTACCTACACTTGGGTTTACCTACTAAACCTATCTAGTAGTTGTAGTCAGGGTGTGCTACTCCCTTTGCTCTACAACAACTAAGTTCAGTAGAACTTAAGTATATCTAATCTTGTTTTATATGTACCTACAGGTACCTATGTGATCTTTCAATTGGTAACCAAGAGATTACAATGGTAAAACACAGCAAGCTCAAATCCAACCGCTGCTCACCAATGTGAGAAGTTGGCCTGGTATATGCTGTTCACTAGTTCTAGTGACCACCTTGTACCATGCCAAGCAACCCTTATGGTGTGGTTGTAAGTCAACCTTTTTGGACTAGCTGCCCTAGTGGTAGCGTAGGCTAAGCAGTCTTTGAGGCTAAACTCGTGATGCGTGTTAAGCAAGCTGTTTTACCAATAGTAACCCCCTTTTATACCAATGAAAGGACACCACACAGATATATATTCAAAATATATATGTATTTATTTCTCAAAGTAACCCCTAGTCTCTTTATGAGCACAGGAGCACAAATCGTCAAACAAGATTATCACAGAATACACAGAAGTTGCACTTTATATGGATAGGCCCTGGTGGCCACTCGAACCATATACTAAAATAGTGGTATAAGTACCACGAACAGAAAAGGGAAAAGGCCTAGGGCCTCTAGAATCGCTGGGCCTACAAGGAGCTAACGTCAGTTAGTGACCAGGAGGTCCACGGGTGGCGTGTGCAGAGCAAATAGTCACACGCGGGCTCCCATAGGTTTCAATGGGTGCGTAAAAAGTACAAAGTTACTGCAAAAGGAATCTTCCGGATGACCTAGGAACTTAAGATTTGGAACACAGGCACTAGAGATGTATTACTACACATGGGCACAGGTGTGCCAGCTTTACCTCACCCACAGGAAGCGGGTGCATAGGCCTCGAAGTGCGTCGGGTTTCTTCTATCTGTTCCGTGGGGCCTGTAGACAAAAGTGCTGCAGGCGGTCGGTCGGGAAGAGATGCAGTGGATCCAAGAGTGGATCGGAGATGTTGAAGACCTGTAAGCAGAGGGGACAGTGTTCACAGTCACTAGCCAGTGACCAGCGTGGCACCAGGTGGGTACCAGGCGATGTCGGGTGCAAACAGGAAGGAAGGTGTAGCTTGACTCTGCAGCCACGTGGTCCCTGAAGGTCGACGACGTCCAGGAGTCGAGTCACGAGCTGTCCCACGCAGGCTCTCGCTGTCGGCGGTGTCGGCGACTTGATCGAAGCAAACAAGCCTTGGCAAAAGCAATTGTTGTAGGCAAGGAGTTTAAGCTGTTGGTTCTGACCAGCAAGGTCAGAGGGATTGCTCCTTTGGAGGGGAGCAAGGGCCAGTCTGGAGCAACCAGACCAGCGGTGTTTGTCGTAGATTTCGTCGCCAAGATGGCCACTAGCCAGCGGGCCAGCAACCGGTTAGGCGCGTCGAGTGGCAAAATGCAGAAGGGCCCCACGCAGATCGTGGAGATGCTGGAGGGCTCACCTTTGGTGCAGATGCTGCTCGAGGGTTGGGCTTCTCAGGACCCAAAGCACAACTTGGAGGGAGCCTCGGTTGTTGCACTGGTTAGCTTGTCGTAGTCGTTCCAAGATGGCTGGCTCCACGTGTCTCGGTGCCTCCACGGGTCTCCTCTTTTCAGGGACTGTGGATCGGGCGGTGAGAGGTCTGGAGGTCCAGGTCTTGTCAGTCTCTGGGCTCGGGCTCCGGCGGGAGGCGGCGGCAAAGCAGACGGTGATTCGCTGGATGGTGCTTGCGTTAGCAAGGTGGTCACTCCCTGACCACAGGGGAGATTTTCTTCAGTCTTCTGTGCAGCAGAATGTCGAAGTTCCCGTCTTCTTCTTAGTTTCAAGTTGATTCCAGGATGTCTGAAGTCTTAGGACACAGCTCCTACCTTTAAGCGGATTCTAGGGGCCGGACTACCTGCTAGGTCCCTCCCTATGGGTGGGACCAGGAAGGGGGGTGGTTACACCCCCAATCCTTTGTCCAGCTCGCCCCAGGCCCGGGACTGGTGTGCCCCAGGACCGGTTTGAACTGGCATATGCACCGAGGCTCCTTGTGAGCCACAGGCATGTCTGGTTTCTTTCAAGCCCTACCTGACCAATACACAAAATCCTGTCTGGGGTGGTGCACGCACCTCCCCTGGCAGGAAACCCTTTGTCCACACCTCCCAAGCTGGAAGGACTCCCAGCAGCAGGAGGGCAGACTTGTGTCTGTGGTGGCAGCATCCATTTTGTGGAGCTGAGGCTATGTCTGATTTTACCCGGGTTTCAGGTACTGTACATGTCGTGTCCCTCTAGAAGGGTGGAATGCTAACCCCGTCGCCAGAATTGGCGAGGGGTTAGTATTCCAATTCGTATGACACCTTACTCGACATGTTTTGATAAAGCCAAACCAAAGATAGCATTTAACCGCGAGGTTCATAATGCACTTAAGAGTATATGGTATGACGATATCTGGAAACAGTAGAAGGAAGTTGTTCCGACCACTGCAGACAGGCTCAGCTCATGCCAGAGCACCATCTCACATGGAACCAAGCACTCTGCCTTCAGGATTGTTAAGGCCTGCCATAGGAGTGACTTAGAGGTTACCAGGTGTCCCATTTAAGGTTAGGTATAGGTATACTACACCTAAGTAAGAGGTGATTACACCAACTTACCCCAGCTGAGTGATCAGCCAGTTGTGTCAGATTGTTAGGCCAAGCCTGGGGTGGCATAATACATGCTGCAGCCCCTGGCAGGCCTTGGGTACACCAATGCCCTGGGTACCTAGTGTACACTGGTACAGGGGCTGACAGGGTGATCCACTTCCAATTGGTTATGCACCTAGGGTGCATAGTTTTAATTTAGTAGAGAGAACAGCAGGCTGGGGGTCTGATTGGCAGGCCCACAGCCTCAATATGTCAAAAACCAGTGAAGCAAAAAGCAAAAATTTGGGGTGACCATAGGATAGCAGACCCTACTCTCCTACAATTTGGTACTAGACAGGCACGGTGTAAAGCTTCAGTTCCCTGAACCTGCCACGGTTTGGAACCCCAAACCGACTTAAGATCAATAGTAGCCTTCCATAGATCATAACCTTTGATTGACAACTCATCCATAAAGGACTTAGAATATAGCAATTTGGTGTGTGTCAGTCTAACCTTAGAGGCAGACTCAGGCTTAACTTTAAAATAAAAGGATGCCGGGGCTGAAACACTGAAATCAGTAAAATAAGTAAACTTATCAACTAATGTATGTGAACTGCCAAACGAGGGGGTGGGACAATGTTCCCACTGGGTAAAATTTACAAAATTTCTAAACGTATTCGCTTTATGCAGGAAGTGATTGCCATAATGTTGAAAACAATACTGTTCTGCATAATTAGCCGCATTGTCATACAAATCCTCAGCATCAAAGGCGGCATAATATTTCAAATCCGAAAAAAGTGCTTCAATGGCGTGTACATCCCAATCATCAGAACGTATGTTCTGTTTAACTACATCACCCATAGAAACACGAAATACATTAGGCACATTAATGACCTCTGTAGGCCCATGAATTTGAAATTTAACTGCATCCCATGCGATTCCATCCATGACGGGCCAGGCAGTAATATTCACAAAAGTCTGGTCCCTTTTCATGATGTGGGATGAGGAGTGGGGGGCCAAAGTTCCATTGATAAGTCTAATTGTCGATCTCTCATTGAGATAATGGCCATCCACCAAACGGAAGAAAACTACAACAAATCCAATGGACATGAACAAAAAAATACTGAAAAGCAGCAACCAGATGTATGTCCAAGGAGCTATCAAAAAATGTCTCTTAAACCAACTTACAAAAACAGCAATGTTCGATGGGGGAGTTGAGGGCAAAGAGTTAGTGTCAAAGGAAAAACGGGACTGGCCAAGTGCTATAGATTGTAAAACAGGCGAAGGTCCACGTGTAGGATAAGCATACTCAGTCTCTTCGGGCAAACCACCAGCCGGTGGTATCAGCAAGGGATCAGTGTTAGAAAGGGTAGACGGACCGGGAGGGTCGGCCGGGGTCAAGAGGAGAGGTCTCCGGGGAGAGCCGTCTCCAGCGATCGTACAGACAAGTAACTTCCCCCCCACAGACAGATACCACACACGGATAAGGTTCAGTGTTCTTTATAAGCACTTCTTAAGGTACGGTTGAATGGTACAAGGAGGTCTAAACTCAGGGGTCCCCTCGATTCAAGTCTCTCAATGCAGGGTAAGGGGGGACGGGACAGTCTGTTTACCAGTCAGGTAGTTCGGATGAGATGATGACTAGCTCACAATCCTCGAGCTTGGTGGTTTAGTTGGTACGGGCCGTGGCAGCGCCAGCAGGTCCCGGTCGAGATGGTCGGTACACGGTCCGCGGCAGCGCCAGCAGGTCCCGGAAAGATGGTCGATGTACGGTCCGCGGCAGCGCCAGCAGGTCCCGGTGAGGATGGTCGTTACAACGGGCCGCGGCAGCGCCAGCAGGTCCCGACGAGGATGGATGTTGCAGAAGGCCGCGGCAGCGCCAGCAGGCAGGACAATGGTTCACAAGAGCGGGCTACGGCAGCGCCAGTAGTCCGTCAAGGCTGAGTTCTCTCGGTGTCTCTCGACTCCAGGATACAACTGCCTTCCTGCTCCGGAGTTGCCCCAGTTATAGGGCAGGCGCGCTTTGATGTCCGGACCCTCGCACTTGGAGGTCGGAGGGCCCGGGATGAAGGTGTCCAGACACCCAGCAGGGGGTGGAGCCAGCGCCTGGGGGAGCTGGAGGCGATCGGCACCTGGCGGGGGAAGAGCTCTTGACACTTCGTCCTCCCATTGACCTGCCAAGTGGTCCGCTCACCTCCCGGGTGGATGGTGGTGCCGGGATGTCGGGGCCGGTCAGACCCGGGGTTAGGGTCGGGGCGAGGCCACGCGGCCTCGTGGTGCAGGGCCCAAGATGGCGGCTTGAACCGGCCGGGGGAGCCGGTGGGGCTGGGCCCCGTGATGAGTAGAGGTCCGAGGGCAGAAGATCCGTCGGGGGACGGGGTACAGGTGCTTTTCGTGGGTTATGCCTGGTGGGCCGGAGCTCGGGCCCTGTCGTGCGGGGAGGGAGCAAGCCCTTCGTGTGGCCTGTCCAACAATCAGTAACTGAATGCATCTCGATGGCAACATCAGACAAGGTGTTAGAAGCAGGAACCAACATTGAATTTCTTTGCATTGTCTGGCATGAAACTGCCGGAGTCATACTAAGAAGTATCGGCCACTCGCTGAAGTTTGACATTGTCAATAGAGATGTACCTGTTTTCTTTGTGACCAGGAAGTGGAGGTAAAATGACTGTTCTTGTACCCTGCACTCCAAGCACTGGAACTGGTGCACGATAAGAGGGGCCAAACTCCTTCTTGTTCTCCACCTTCTCACGGACCAGATCTCAAACTCGGGGTAGCCAGCCGACTACCGGAATCTGAACCTCAGCTTCAGATGTGGAGGGCAAATGTTCTTTCGAAAGAGAGTCTCTGGCTTCTTGTAGAGTCTGCAAAACAGCACAGTGATCATCTACGTCAAAGGGTGCGGTCGACGCCGCAATGTCTAGACCATCAAGGTCTGGAACAAACATTCTGATTCCGAAGAGCATCATGTACGGGGTCCGCCCACCCAGAGACCTTCTAGGGAGATTATTAAGTGCACGTTGGACGTTATACAAATGGGCTAGCCAGTTCCGGCCTGTGCCTAAAACACGTGCTGTCAATGATTGCTTTAAGTCACGGTTCATTCGCTCCACCACACTATTACCCTCAGGTCGGTAGGGAGACGAAAATTTGACTAGGACCCCCAAATTTTTCATAGCCTCCTTGTAAGCCTTAGAGGCGAACGCAGGGCCCTGATCAGAATGGAAGGTACCACACGCAAAAGTTCCCACAAAGACACGCAAATCCCTGATGACAGTCCGCGAGTCAGCACTCCTTTGTGGCCATACCCATAGAAAACGTGTGCACGAATCCACTGCAACCAAGATGTACTTGTACGCAGTATCAGAAGAAAAAGGACCGCAGTGATCTAAATAAACACAACCAAATGGCTTATTAGAGATGTACAGCTGTGTCTGTGGTGGGCGCGCAACAGTAGAAGGTTTAATCTGTTGGCAAATGTCACAATCAAGAACATATGCGCGCGCTTGTTTATATAAACCAAACCACCAGTAACGTTGTTGTAGCAGAGATATTGTAGCTGACACACCGGCGTGGGCTGACGCCAACCACTCGTGCGCAGCTAGGATCAGTGCTGGTCTGCAGTCCGCGTTGGGAATAATTCTGTCACCAACGTCGTTAATCCTCACTAATGGGACGTTATCAGGACTTAAATGATAAATATACCGAGAGGGAAAACCCTTCGGGTAATCACCTCCCTTCTCTGTAGCAGCAATAGCTGCCAAGATGTCATCATCAATCTTACTTTTGGATCTTGTAACTGCTGCCACTAAGTATGTAGCCACTGCTGTTTTCGCTGCCTCGTCAGCTAAGCTGTTGCCGACAGCATGGACACCAAGCCGCTGGTGACCAAGAGTGTGAATAACACTTACGAGAGGGAGACGTTCTTTAAAGTCTGCCACTCGAACCCAAAGCGTTTTATGCTTAATTGTGCTACCTTTAGTGTCTCGATAATCATTCTGAGACCAGAAGTGTAAATTGTCATTGTAGGACTGGACACAGTAGAAGGAGTCACTCACTATAAGAGTAGTGACTCGGGGATCCGCAAACTCCAGTGCAAGCACCAGAGCCCGGAGCTCCGCTAATTGCGCGGTACAATCACCCAATGACTGCGTATGCACTGCATCAGATTGGAATTCACCATTTACGAATGTACCTACGACAATTGCGCAAGCCGCTGAATAAGCGTGCTTCGATCCAATTGCGGGTTGCGCAGACCCGTCAGTGTATATGACACAATGGTATTCTTCGAGCGGGCGCAAAGACAGAGGTGCCGGATGAACGAATTCATACTGCAAGTACTCTTGAGTCTGTAATGAGGCATCAAAGATGTAAGTGACATCTGGCGACGTCAGTGTTGTGGCCCATTTTATCCACTGTGGATGCAAAGCTTTAGAATTTGGTACACTTGCTTTAGTCACTGCCTCTAAAGCAGGATATGGTGTTACAACCAGAATCTGTTTCCCATGCGACAGTGCGCGTTTCTTGAGGATCGCCATCTGCACAGCAGTCAGAACCTTTTCGACCGTGGAAAAACGTAATTCAGCAGAGGTGTACAAGTGGGATTTGTACGCAATGGGTACTGTGTCGCCCTCATTAAACGTCAAATACGTGAACCCCACGGCGCCTGGTACTATTCTTATTACCAGGTTAGTGCGGTTATCACGTGTCAGCAAGTATTGTGAAGCAAGAAGGTCAGCCTGTAAAGACTGTAAAATTGCAGAGTGTTCTAGCTGCCAGCTAGACTTCGAAAACGAAGGTTGTACCAAGGCGTAAAGCGGCTTGATACGCTGGGCATAATCAGGAATGTACGTACGGCCGAAATTCAGAAAACCCAGCAGAGATTGTAATTTCTTCAGTGTCGTAGGAGCACTTAAGCGTGCACACTTCTCCAGAAAGTGGGGGGCTAACCCCTTACCTTCATTGTTGAGCTCGTAGCCCAAAAACAACACCGTATATTCTGCGATGTGTGACTTCGCAAAATTGAATTTGTAGCCATAGTCAGCAAAACTCACGATAATATTGTCGACTCGAGACAGATGCGGCATCAGCTCATCATCCGTAAGATAGATATCGTCAACATAGGAGTATGCGTCGGGGTCTATTCTTTCTAAGAGAGAAACCACGCGAGCAGAAAAGACGCCAGGGCTATTTTTGTAACCCATGGCTAATCTTGTAAACTGTTTTTGTTTGCCGCCCGAAGTAAACGCTGTCCACTGGCTACTCAGTGTGGACAGGTTGTGGCTAAAAAAGCCATTGGAAATGTCAAGTGTCGTTTTAAACCTTTTACGCACAAGACTGTCGACCAAAGCCGAACTATGTGTATTTTGTACCGCGCAGGTCCGGCAATGGGAGTTTAGGTGCCGGTAATCCAAAACTAAACGGTACGAGCCGTCAGGCTTCGTTACAGTGAATAAAGGGTTATTCATAGGGGACACACATGTTTCAATAACACCCTGATATTCCAATTGTTCAAGGATTGCCGCGACGTGGGGTCTCGCTTCACGACGCATAGGATATTGAGGTTGAGGCTGGGGCATAGACCGCAATGGAATCTCATGGCAGGGGGACAATCTGTCCCATCCCACCTGAGTACGATACACCGCCGGCGCAAGCGCAAGCGCCCACTCCCCAGCATACACTTCAGCTTGGTCCTTAGGCACTGTGTGCGCAAAGGACGGGAGGATTACTTCCTCCCCTCTAGGAGCCTCTAAAATGAAAGCTGGGGGCCAATCTGCCTCCGCTAGGAGGATATCATAGGTGGTGGTCAGATTATCCCAAAAAATCCCTTTTATTGTACGTTGTATGTCACCCTCAATTAATAAGACTATTTCATAAAGTCTGTCAGGGGGAGCCACTCTGGTGTCAGCTGTTTCAACAGTAACCGAGATATCAGTTGCTGTCACTGCCAGAAATGGACGCAGAGCTTGACGGACTATGGTAATTTCCGCTGCGCTGTCCAGGAGCGTCAGCGCCCATGTCCGGTTCCGAAGCTGTGTCCGCACTATCTGAGGCATACCTCGCCGTAAGAGCCGCCACTTTCTTCTTCTGAAACGGGGGTCTTTGTCGTGCAAATTCGTCCTGCTTGCCTTTACCCTCAGTCTGTCGGGGCTGGTCACGCTGTTGTGGAGCACCCCGACCTTTGCCACCGCCTCCGCCACCGGACTGTGTAGCCGATTGTAGGAGAGTAGGGTCTGCTATCCTATGGTCACCCCAAATTTTTGCTTTTTGCTTCACTGGTTTTTGACATATTGAGGCTGTGGGCCTGCCAATCAGACCCCCAGCCTGCTGTTCTCTCTACTAAATTAAAACTATGCACCCTAGGTGCATAACCAATTGGAAGTGGATCACCCTGTCAGCCCCTGTACCAGTGTACACTAGGTACCCAGGGCATTGGTGTACCCAAGGCCTGCCAAGGGCTGCAGCATGTATTATGCCACCCCAGGCTTGGCCTAACAATCTGACACAACTGGCTGATCACTCAGCTGGGGTAAGTTGGTGTAATCACCTCTTACTTAGGTGTAGTATACCTATACCTAACCTTAAATGGGACACCTGGAAACCTATAAGTCACTCCTATGGCAGGCCTTAACAATCCTGAAGGCAGAGTGCTTGGTTCCATGTGAGATGGTGCTCTGGCATGAGCTGAGCCTGTCTGCAGTGGTCGGAACAACTTCCTTCTACTGTTTCCAGATATCGTCATACCATATACTCTTAAGTGCATTATGAACCTCGCGGTTAAATGCTATCTTTGGTTTGGCTTTATCAAAACATGTCGAGTAAGGTGTCATACGAATTGGAATACTAACCCCTCGCCAATTCTGGCGACGGGGTTAGCATTCCACCCTTCTAGAGGGACACGACATGTACAGTACCTGAAACCCGGGTAAAATCAGACATAGCCTCAGCTCCACAAAATGGATGCTGCCACCACAGACACAAGTCTGCCCTCCTGCTGCTGGGAGTCCTTCCAGCTTGGGAGGTGTGGACAAAGGGTTTCCTGCCAGGGGAGGTGCGTGCACCACCCCAGACAGGATTTTGTGTATTGGTCAGGTAGGGCTTGAAAGAAACCAGACATGCCTATGGCTCACAAGGAGCCTCGGTGCATATGCCAGTTCAAACCGGTCCTGGGGCACACCAGTCCCGGGCCTGGGGCGAGCTGGACAAAGGATTGGGGGTGTAACCACCCCCCTTCCTGGTCCCACCCATAGGGAGGGACCTAGCAGGTAGTCCGGCCCCTAGAATCCGCTTAAAGGTAGGAGCTGTGTCCTAAGACCTCAGACATCCTGGAATCAACTTGAAACTAAGAAGAAGACGGGAACTTCGACGTTCTGCTGCACAGAAGACTGAAGAAAATCTCCCCTGTGGTCAGGGAGTGACCACCTTGCTAACGCAAGCACCATCCAGCGAATCACCGTCTGCTTTGCCGCCGCCTCCCGCCGGAGCCCGAGCCCAGAGACTGACAAGACCTGGACCTCCAGACCTCTCTCCGCCCGATCCACAGTCCCTGAAAAGAGGAGACCCGTGGAGGCACCGAGACACGTGGAGCCAGCCATCTTGGAACGACTACGACAAGCTGACAAGTGCAACAACCGAGGCTCCCTCCAAGTTGTGCTTTGGGATCTGAGAAGCCCAACCCCCGAGCAGCATCTGCACCAAAGGTGAGCCCTCCAGCATCTCCACGATCTGCGTGGGGCCCTTCTGCATTTTGCCACTCGACGCGCCTAACCGGTTGCTGGCCCGCTGGCTAGTGGCCATCTTGGCGACGAACTCTACGAAATACACTGCTGGTCTGGTTGCTCCGGACTGGCCCTTGCTCCCCTCCAAAGGAGCAATCCCTCTGACCTTGCTGGTCAGAACCAACAGCTGATTTCCGAATCCTCCTACAATTGCTTTTGCCAAGGCTTGTTTGCTTCGATCAAGTCGCCGACACCGCCGACAGCGAGAGCCTGCGTGGGACAGCTCGTGAGCCGACTCCTGGACGTCGTCGACCTTCAGGGACCACGTGGCTGCGGAGACAAGCTACCCCTCATCACCTGTTTGCACCCGACATCGCCTGGTACCCACCTGGTGCCACGCTGGTCACTGGCTAGTGACTGTGAACACTGTCCCCTCTGCTTACAGGTCTTCAACATCTCCGATCCACTCTTGGATCCACTGCATCTCTCCCGGACCGACCGCCTGCAGCATCTTTGTCTTCAAGCTCCACGGAACAGATAGAAGAAACCCGACGCACTTCGAGGCCTATGCACCCGCTTCCTGTGGGTGAGGTAAAGCTGGCACACCTGTGCCCAAGTGTAGTATTACATCTCTAGTGCCTGTGTTCCAAATCTTGAGCTCCTAGTCCATCCGGAAGATCCTCTTTGCAGTAACTTTGTACTTTTTACGCACCCATTGAAACCTATGGGAGCACGCGTGTGACTATTTGCTCTGCACACGCCACCCGTGGACCTCCTGGTCACTAACTGACGTTAGCTCCTTGTAGGCCCAGCGATTCTAGAGGCCCTAGGCCTTTTCCCTTTTCTGTTCGTGGTACTTATACCACTATTTTAGTATATGGTTTGAGTGGCCACCAGGGCCTATCCATATAACGTGCAACTTCTGTGTATTCTGTGATAATCTTGTTTGACGATTTGTGCTCCTGTGCTCATAAAGAGACTAGGGGTTACTTTGAGAAATAAACACATATATATTTTGAATATATATCTGTGTGGTGTCCTTTCATTGGTATAAAAGGGGGTTACATTTGGTAAAACAGCTGGCTTAACACGCTTCACGAGTTTAGCCTCAAAGACTGCTTAGCCTACGCTACCACTAGGGCAGCTAGTCCGAAAAGGTTGACTTACAACCACACCATAAGGGTTGCTTGGCATGGTACAAGGTGATCACTTTAACTAGTGAGCATCATATACCAGGCCAACTTCTCACACCGATGTTTCCTGTGAAGAACGAGGAGAGCGCTGTTCAGAAACCTGAAATCTATCAGGAGACTTTATAGCAGCACGATCGCGCAGATCATAAGTGCGTTCACTACTTGACTGTATGGGAGAGGCAGGCCGAGAGCCCTGTTTCTGTTGCTGCTGCTTTCCCTGTTGTTTAAACTGCCATTTTTGTTTTGGAAAAATTGGCCGTTCGTCCTTACCAGACGTTTCTGCCTTACCCTGCTGTTTTAGATCGGGATTCTTTATGACAGGCTTAACTCCTAAAGAGCTACGACCCAAATCCCGATATGCCTCTGCGATTATTTTCGTAAATTCCTGCGGTTTGTCCTCCTCAGCAACTCGCTTCAGTTCATTACAAACCTGGAAATGCAAAGCATCACCCTTAAGGTTTCCAATTATCATGGTAGCCACCAGGTCAAATTGACCGAGGAGCCGCATCCCTAACTCTATCGCAGACTCCGCACCATGGTTCTCTTGAACGCGTTTGATAACGGAGGGCAGCTGCAACATAGACGGAGTGCCAAAGCACTGCGCGTACGTCGCTGCAAAGACCTTGCCCCAATTTACACAATCATCTATGTGGGGGACCAAGTCTTTAGGCAAACTAATGGTGAGGATCCTGTGTTTCTCCACAGGAGAAGTATTCGGGTAAACCGCTTCTATTTGGTCAAATTTTTCAGCAAGCCAAAAGGGGAAATCATCCCTATTTTGGGGGCGCTTGCCCATAACAGAATTAACCATAACAGGACTAATGACCACCGCGTGATGATCAGTAGGCTGCCCCGCAACAGCAGGTGCCCCCGCCTGCACATTGCGCGACACGTACTGCACCAACGCCCTATATACCGTAATTAGGGCAGTGTGCAGTACACGCAACTCAGCTACCGTCACCGTGAGGTAACGGGGATGAGGCGTAAATCCGGCTAGTACCGGCCAAGTGGCCCCTGCAATTGATAAAGGGCCCATTCTTGGCGGTATAACCACATGGGGAAGGGCGCCATTAAACCAAATAAGATGCTGCCAAGCAGATATTGGTATTTCCTGTGTCCTATACGGCGTATAGTTCGCTGGCACGGCAGCGGCAGTGTAAGAATGAAAGGTGTCATCATCCCCCACCGCCGGAATCGTCACCCAAGAGTAGAACAACTCATAGGGATGAGCTGCATCGGCTCCCACCACAAAGATGACGTTCATACCAGTGTCCGGCACCCCATACTGCGTCAAATGACGTTTCAGAGCTGCTCGGCTATGCGCCGCAATATCCACCGACATTAGGACAACACGCACTTGAAACTATCAGTAGCACAAGGGTTCAATAACCTTTTTAATGATCAAGCTTGAAGGAACCTATATCAATAGACCTAGGTAGGTTTAAATCCGTCAGACTTGTTATCCGGAAACAAGAATGAGGGTGTTGTGGACAAACGCGAGCACTACTAAGGCGTTTCAACTCATAGACCAAACGTTAGGTGCGCCATGTTGCAGGGATTCTGCTTATACACAGAACTATGCGTAGAACCCCAGGACCTCAGTGAGTTGTGGTGTACCAGAAACTCACCTCAGAACCCAGAACCCAGTATCCGGCTAGCATAAGTGTCCCATTCGTTATCCGAGATTTAGCTCGGTGGTCCCAATGAAAAGACAACCCAGAACAAGCGACTCAGTACATACTCAGGAATGGTGGGAATCGGAAATACCTGTTCGTATATTATTCTCACATCAGTCCACAACAAGAATCAACAGAGACACGGTGAAAATAAAAAGAGTTTATTTTTATAGACCACGTGTCCTAAGATGCAGTACTTTGGCTAATACAAGCAGACAAACGATTAAAATCAAAACCATCAACATAGTTACAATTCCATAGAATATAAAAGGGGTGATCATGTTATAATGACAGTGGATACTACCACCTTCCCTTTACTAAGAAGCTAATATTATTATTAGACTAACAGAAGGTCTCTTAGGCTTGAATAGGGGACCCCATACCTCAAAGATCAGCTTAGTGAAATCACATCACAGGAGCATCAGGAGTCTTCTCGCAGGAAGGCTCGTCTTCGGTCTGAATAATAAACATGATGTCTGTGATATTAAAAGCACCAACTTTCAGGTATGTGCAGCTGCTCGTGTGTTATGACTAAATAGTGGGTCGATCAACCTAGAGTGGAAAACATGCATTGTCTAACAACTCAGACTGTTTGTCACATCGTGTGCAGACCAAGGTCGCTGCGCAGAGCTCGGGATGGTAACAACAGATTGCTCTCGTGTGAGGCAAAACTCGAGTCAGCAGTTTGTTTAAGCAATAACATGTGAACGCAGTGTCGTGTGCAAAAGCAGCAAGATGGCTTTCTAACTTCTAACGTGGTTATGCTAACTTAACAATGTATGTACGTATTAAGGGAGTCCTTACTACAGTGGAGTGTGTGGAGTGGAGTGGAGTGTGTGGAGTGGAGTGTGTGGAGTGGATTGTGGGGAGTGTGTGGAGTAGAGTAGAGTGTGTGGAGTGGAGTATGTGGAGTGGAGTGGAGTGCGTGGAGTGGAGTGTGTGGAGTGGAGTGTGTGGTTGTTGGAAGGCGGACCCCGAGGAGTCGGTGAGACCACCAAGGGGGGCCCTCGCACTGCACGAAGTAGCCGAGCGCTGCCGAGAAGTCTCCTGAGAGATCCTTCTCCTATCACGTACTAGCACAGTAACACCACCACACCGGACTCAAGGAGGTTGTCTCAAGACAAGCAATTCTTTATCATCAATAAAAGGTTACGAGTTCAATATTTACACGAAGGGATCGAGGGATCCACCAAAAGTCTCAATGTCTCTTTGGAAGGGTAGGGGTAGCGGGACAGTCTTTGGCAGGAATGTGGTACGAGGGTACCTGGGGCCCAGTTCTTATCCTCAAGCTGGAGGACCTCCGATCTCGGAGGGGTCGAGCCGCGACGGCGTCAGCAGGGCTCTGGCGTACAGTTCGTGGAGAGCCGCGATTCAATCAGCAGGGCTCTCAAGATGGTTTCTGCTCAGCTCGAGCCGCGACGTCGTCAGCAGGGCTCCGAGGAAGGTCTCAGCGAGGTGGGGCCGCGACGGCGTCTGCAGGGCTCCGATGTTCCAGGTGGTTCAGGAAAGGTTCACAACTGCCGAGCTGTGGTGGAGTCGCCCCAGATATAGGTCTGGAGCCCTTTGATGTCCGGACCCTTGCGCCCGAGGGGGCGGAGTGGCCGGGTGGAGGTGGCCAGACGCCCAGCAGGAGAGGCGCCAGGCCCATGGGAGTTTGCAGGGCGATCACACCTCGAGAGGGGAGGACAGTTGGGGGTCCCAACGATACCGTCCTCCGCCGGGGGCGATGAATGGTTCCTGCGGCACCCCCTGGCCAGTCCGTGGTGCCTCGAGGTCGGGGCTTCGCTGGGGTCGAGGCCGGGTTGAGCGGGGTCGCGCCGGCTGGTGTACGGGGTGACGTAGATGCCAACAAGATGGCGGAGCCATGAGGAGCATGCGACCACGTGCAGTTCCAGGTGAAGGGCCTTGGAGCAGTTCAGACGGGTGGCCCGTGAAGGCCGGGGCGGGGAACGGCCACAGTCCAGGGGGGTTAAGGACCACGCCACGAGGCCGGGTCCAACAGGCGTCCCCCCCAGCCGAAGGCATGGAGAGTCACTGTAGGAGAGTAGGGTCTGCTATCCTATGGTCACCCCAAATTTTTGCTTTTTGCTTCACTGGTTTTTGACATATTGAGGCTGTGGGCCTGCCAATCAGACCCCCAGCCTGCTGTTCTCTCTACTAAATTAAAACTATGCACCCTAGGTGCATAACCAATTGGAAGTGGATCACCCTGTCAGCCCCTGTACCAGTGTACACTAGGTACCCAGGGCATTGGTGTACCCAAGGCCTGCCAGGGGCTGCAGCATGTATTATGCCACCCCAGGCTTGGCCTAACAATCTGACACAACTGGCTGATCACTCAGCTGGGGTAAGTTGGTGTAATCACCTCTTACTTAGGTGTAGTATACCTATACCTAACCTTAAATGGGACACCTGGTAACCTATAAGTCACTCCTATAGCAGGCCTTAACAATCCTGAAGGCAGAGTGCTTGGTTCCATGTGAGATGGTGCTCTGGCATGAGCTGAGCCTGTCTGCAGTGGTCGGAACAACTTCCTTCTACTGTTTCCAGATATCGTCATACCATATACTCTTAAGTGCATTATGAACCTCGCGGTTAAATGCTATCTTTGGTTTGGCTTTATCAAAACATGTCGAGTAAGGTGTCATACGAATTGGAATACTAACCCCTCGCCAATTCTGGCGACGGGGTTAGCATTCCACCCTTCTAGAGGGACACGACATGTACAGTGCCTGAAACCCGGGTAAAATCAGACATAGCCTCAGCTCCACAAAATGGATGCTGCCACCACAGACACAAGTCTGCCCTCCTGCTGCTGGGAGTCCTTCCAGCTTGGGAGGTGTGGACAAAGGGTTTCCTGCCAGGGGAGGTGCGTGCACCACCCCAGACAGGATTTTGTGTATTGGTCAGGTAGGGCTTGAAAGAAACCAGACATGCCTGTGGCTCACAAGGAGCCTCGGGGCATATGCCAGTTCAAACCGGTCCTGGGGCACACCAGTCCCGGGCCTGGGGCGAGCTGGACAAAGGATTGGGGGTGTAACCACCCCCCTTCCTGGTCCCACCCATAGGGAGGGACCTAGCAGGTAGTCCGGCCCCTAGAATCCGAATAAAGGTAGGAGCTGTGTCCTAAGACTTCAGACATCCTGGAATCAACTTGAAACTAAGAAGAAGACGGGAACTTCGACATTCTGCTGCACAGAAGACTGAAGAAAATCTCCCCTGTGGTCAGGGAGTGACCACCTTGCTAACGCAAGCACCATCCAGCGAATCAACGTCTGCTTTGCCACCGCCTCCCGCCGGAGCCCGAGCCCAGAGACTGACAAGACCTGGACCTCCAGACCTCTCACCGCCCGATCCACAGTCCCTGAAAAGAGGAGACCCGTGGAGGCACCGAGACACGTGGAGCCAGCCATCTTGGAACGACTACGACAAGCTGACCAGTGCAACAACCGAGGCTCCCTCCAAGTTGTGCTTTGGGTCCTGAGAAGCCCAACCCTCGAGCAGCATCTGCACCAAAGGTGAGCCCTCCAGCATCTCCACGATCTGCGTGGGGCCCTTCTGCATTTTGCCACTCGACGCGCCTAACCGGTTGCTGGCCCGCTGGCTAGTGGCCATCTTGGCGACGAAATCTACGACAAACACCGCTGATCTGGTTGCTCCAGACTGGCCCTTGCTCCACACCAAAGGAGCAATCCCTCTGACCTTGCTGGTCAGAACCAACAGCTGATTTCCGAATCCTCCTGCAATTGCTTTTGCCAAGGCTTGTTTGCTTCGATCAAGTCGCCGACACCGCCGACAGCGAGAACCTGCGTGGGACAGCTCGTGAGCCGACTCCTGGACGTCGTCGACCTTCAGGGACCACGTGGCTGCGGAGACAAGCTACCCCTCATCACCTGTTTGCACCCGACATCGCCTGGTACCCACCTGGTGCCACGCTGGTCACTGGCTAGTGACTGTGAACACTGTCCCCTCTGCTTACAGGTCTTCAACATCTCCGATCCACTCTTGGATCCACTGCATCTCCTCCCGACCGACCGCCTGCAGCATCTTTGTCCCAGGCTCAACGGAACAGATAGACGAAACCCGACGCACTTTGAGGCCTATGCACCCGCTTCCTGTGGGTGAGGTAAAGCTGGCACACCTGTGCCCAAGTGTAGTAATACATCTCTAGTGCCTGTGTTCCAAATCTTAAGTTCCTAGGTCATCCGGAAGATTCCTTTTGCAGTAACTTTGTACTTTTTACGCACCCATTGAAACCTATGGGAGCCCGCGTGTGACTATTTGCTCTGCACACGCCACCCGTGGACCTCCTGGTCACTAACTGACGTTAGCTCCTTGTAGGCCCAGCGATTCTAGAGGCCCTAGGCCTTTTCCCTTTTCTGTTCGTGGTACTTATACCACTATTTTAGTATATGGTTCGAGTGGCCACCAGGGCCTATCCATATAAAGTGCAACTTCTGTGTATTCTGTGATAATCTTGTTTGACGATTTGTGCTCCTGTGCTCATAAAGAGACTAGGGGTTACTTTGAGAAATAAATACATATATATTTTGAATATATATCTGTGTGGTGTCCTTTCATTGGTATAAAAGGGGGTTACTATTGGTAAAACAGCTTGCTTAACACGCATCACGAGTTTAGCCTCAAAGACTGCTTAGCCTACGCTACCACTAGGGCAGCTAGTCCAAAAAGGTTGACTTACAACCACACCATAAGGGTTGCTTGGCATGGTACAAGGTGGTCACTAGAACTAGTGAACAGCATATACCAGGCCAACTTCTCACATTGGTGAGCAGCGGTGGGATTTGAGCTTGCTGTGTTTTACCATTGTAATCTCTTGGTTACCAATTGAAAGATCACATAGGTACCTGTAGGTACATATAAAACAAGATTAGATATACTTAAGTTCTACTGAACTTAGTTGTTGTAGAGCAAAGGGAGTAGCACACCCTGACTACAACTACTAGATAGGTTTAGTAGGTAAACCCAAGTGTAGGTAGATTGCAACACATCCACCCACACTTAAGAGCAATGGCCGGGGCAGAGGGGTCCACTGTACCCATCTCTGTTGAGAGTGACCCCCAGAGGGCACCATCCAGCTTTGCTACCCTTAATCAGAATGAGCTCAGGCATTTGGCAACTCTTAGAGGCCTTAAACAGCCCAAGAACCCAAACTCTGCTGAGCTCAGAGAGCTCTTACAGAATGATGAGAATCAGAGAGCACTCAAGAAAGCTTCCCAGTTAGCCCCCTTAGGGACAGGAACAGGAGGCCCCCCTTCTAAAGATGCCACTGAAGTACCCCTTCCCAATAGTCACCCCTTAGATGGGATGCCTACCACAGAGGATGAGAGTGAAAAGGATACTGACAGTAGTGAGGATGAAGGGAGAACTAGCCCAGTGCCAAGTATTATACTTGGCCCAGCTAAACCAAGGCTATTGGGGACTGACAGTGGGTTCAACCCACTGGATCTCCCCAGTGGACTTAACACAGGGCTTGGAAGGCAAAGGAATCGCTCAGGTGACTCCAATGCTTCCCATGGCTCTAGAGGCTCTCAAGGTCACTCCAGGAGAAGGATGACCACCCCTCAGAGGAGGGAACATGAGGCCAAGATGCAAGAGGCTCAGCTGAGGATCAGGAAGCAGGAGCTAGAAGTAGCCCTGATGGAAGAGAAACTTAGCAAGGCTAGACAGCATAAAGAGAGTGGGTCTATACCCACTGGTGGCAGCATTGTCCCTAAGGACAAAGATAGGGTTTTCGACAATAGAAACCTGTCTAAGGTTGTGCCCCCCTACAAAAGTGGGGATGACATCCACAAGTGGATAACTGCTCTTGAGAGAGCCTGCAAAGTACAGCAGGTTCCTGAAGATCAGTGGGCAGCAATCCTCTGGCTCTCCTTTGAAGGAAGAGGCAGAGACAGACTCCTCACTGTTAGAGAAGAGGATGTCAGAAACTACAGAGTCCTGAAGAGTGTTCTAGTTGATGGGTTAGGCTTAACCACTGAGCAGTACAGGTTAATGTTCAGAGACACCCAAAAGACACAGACTCAGGACTGGTCTGAATACATTGAATGTGCCACTAAGGCTTTGGAGGGTTGGTTGCTGGGAAGTAAGGTATCTGATTTTACAGGATTGTATAATTTGATGATGAGAGAACAGATTTTAAATAACTGTCAAAACCAGCAACTGCATCAACACTTGGTTGACTCTGATCTGACCTCTCCCCAAGAATTGGGAAAGAAGGCAGACAAATGGGTCAGAACCAGGGTTAAGCAAAAGAACCAGAACCAGGGCCAAGGGGGTGATCAGAAGAAAACAGACCAAAAGGGTGGAGATCAGAAACCTAAAGACCAGAAGTCTTCAACAGGGCCCCAAACTACTGCTAAGGAGGGTGGGTCCCAACAGTCCAAGAAGAAGAAAGAAGGTCAGAAGAAACCCTGGTGCAATCATTGTAAAAATACAACTCACTGGACTAGTGATTGCAAAAAGGGTGGAGCCCCCAACACTGTTGCCCCTAAGGCACCTGCTCCCAGTACTACTGTTAGCAGTGTTGGTCCCCAGACAAAGGGTGTAGTGGGAATCACTATGGGAACTGAAGGAGATTCTGACTTAGACAGAACCCTGACACAGGCAGTCTTGATCTGTGATGGGGACATTGATTTGTCCCTGACTGTGAGCCCCAGTAACCTGGGCAAGTACAGACAGACTCCTTTAATTAATGACAAAGTGGCTCAAGCCTACAGGGACACATGTGCCAGTGTCACTATGGTGACACCAGGCTTTGTGGATCCTGGACAGTACATACCAGGTGAGAACTACCTGGTGACCAATGCCAGCAATGCCACTACTTCACATAGTGTGGCAGTTGTTAACTTCTCATGGGGAGGGGTAACTGGCCTCAAAAGGGTTGTGGTTAGTGCAGACCTCCCAGTAGAATGTTTGTTGGGCAATGACCTAGAGAGTTCTCTATGGTCAGAAGTGGAGTACAGGACTCATGCAGAGATGTTAGGTATATCATCACATGTCCTTGCTGTGACCAGGTCACAGGCCAAAAAGTGCCTCACTGAACCTCAGGTCTTGGATCCTGGAACAATGGACCAAGCACCTACCAAGAAGAAGAACAGGAGGGTCAAGGCTGTGCCTTCCCCCCTGCCTCAGAGTGATGATCAGCCTTCCCAGGAAGCTGATCTAGAGGACCCTGAAGGAACTGTCCCTGAAGAGCTTGAACCTGATCAGGTTGAGTTTCTGGGGACAGGGGGACCTTCAAGGGCTGACTTGAGGCAGGCTCAGTTATCCTGTCCCTCTCTTGAACCCCTCAGACAGCTGGCTGCTGCTGAGGCTGCTGGGAATGCTCAAGGTACCCATAAAGTGTATTGGGATGAAGGGCTCCTTTATTCAGAGGCTAGAGACCCCAAGCCTGGTGCAACCAGGAGGTTGGTTATACCTCTGCAATTTAGGGGCTTCCTTCTTACCTTGGCCCATGATATTCCTTTAGCAGGACACCTAGGCCAGAACAAGACCTGGGACAGACTTGTCCCTCACTTTCACTGGCCTCATATGAATGAAGATACAAAGGAGTTTTGTCGCTCCTGTGTTACCTGCCAAGCCAGTGGCAAATCAGGTGGCACAACAAAGGCCCCCCTGATACCACTACCTGTGGTGGGGGTTCCCTTTGAAAGAGTGGGAATAGACATAGTGGGTCCCATGGATCCTCCCACTGCATCTGGGCACAGATTTATACTGGTGGTAGTGGATCATGCCACCAGGTATCCAGAGGCAATTCCCCTTAGGACCACTACAGCACCTGTTGTGGCCAGGGCCCTGCTGGGAGTATTCTCCAGAGTGGGGTTTCCTAAGGAGGTAGTATCTGACAGAGGTACCAACTTTATGTCAGGATACTTGACAGCTATGTGGAAGGAATGTGGTGTCAACTACAAGTTCACCACCCCTTATCACCCACAATGCAATGGGCTTGTTGAGAGATTCAACAAGACCCTAAAGGGTATGATCAAAGGATTACCTGAAAAGCTCAGGCGAAGATGGGATATCCTTCTACCCTGCCTTCTGTTTGCTTACAGAGAGGTCCCACAAAAAGGAGTTGGCTACAGCCCCTTTGAATTGTTGTTTGGGCACCCTGTGAGAGGCCCACTGTGTTTGGTGAAGGAAGGATGGGAGTTACCTCTCAAAAAGCCTAAGCTAGACATAGTGGACTATGTACTTGGTCTCCGCTCCAGGATGGCTGAGTATATGGAGAAGGCATCTAAAAACCTTGAGGCAAGCCAGGCCTTACAGAAAGCTTGGCATGACCAAAAGGCTGTCTTGGTTGAGTATCAGCCAGGACAGAAGGTATGGGTGTTGGAGCCAGTGGCCCCAGCAGCACTCCAAGACAAATGGTCTGGACCCCATACAATCCTGGAAAAGAAGGGAGAGGTCACCTACTTGGTGGACCTAGGAACTCCCAGGAGTCCCCACAGGGTACTCCATGTTAACAGGCTTAAAGCATATGTTGACAGGGCAGACATGGGCTTGCTCATGGCTACAGATGAGGGACAGGAGGAAGAGAGTGACCCTCTCCCAGACCTGTTGTCTCAGAACCCTGAAGATGGCTCAGTTGAAGGAGTGACCCTTGGAGGCAACCTCACTGCCCATCAGCAGACTGAATGTAGACAGGTTCTACAATCATTTTCACATATGTTTTCCTTGATACCTAGTCAAACTGACTGGTGTACCCATGTTGTGGACACTGGTGACAGTCTGCCTGTAAAGAACAAACTTTACAGACAACCTGACCACGTCAGGGACTGTATAAAGGCTGAGGTACATAAAATGCTGGAATTAGGTGTCATTGAACCCTCAGAGAGCCCCTGGGCTAGCCCAGTGGTTCTGGTCCCCAAACCTCACACCAAAGATGGCAAGAGAGAGATGAGGTTCTGTGTGGACTACAGAGGACTCAATGCTGTCACCAGGACAGATGCACACCCTATTCCAAGGGCAGATGAGCTCATAGACAAACTAGCTTCTGCAAAGTTTTTGAGCACATTTGACTTGACAGCTGGCTATTGGCAAATCCGATTAGCTGAGGAGTCTAAGGCCAAAACAGCATTCTCAACCCCAGGTGGGCATTATCAGTTTGTGGTGATGCCCTTTGGTCTGAAGAATGCACCTGCCACCTTCCAAAGGCTGGTGAACCAAGTCCTTACTGGGTTGGATGACTTTTGCGCAGCATATCTTGATGACATTGCTGTCTTTAGTTCCACCTGGGAGGATCACCTGATCCACCTGAAGAAGGCTCTTGAGGCTCTGCAAAGGGCAGGCCTCACTATCAAGGCTACCAAGTGCCAGATAGGGCAGAGTAAGGTTGTGTATTTGGGCCACCTTGTAGGTGGAGGCCAAGTTCAACCACTGGAGAGTAAGATACAATCCATCAAGGACTGGTCCCCTCCAACCACCCAATCTCAAGTTCGAGCTTTCTTGGGCTTGACTGGGTACTACAGGAAGTTTGTTAAGAACTATGGGTCCATTGTGACTCCTCTTAATGATCTGACATCCAAGAAGATGCCCAAAAAGGTTCAGTGGACAGTAAGCTGTCAAAAGGCATTTGATGACCTGAAGGAGGCCATGTGCTCTGCACCTATCCTGAAAAGTCCTGACTACTCCAAAGAGTTTATTGTCCAAACAGATGCTTCTGAGTTGGGTGTGGGAGCTGTGCTGTCACAACTTAATGTAGATGGTCAAGACCAACCCATTGCTTTTATTAGCAGAAGGTTGACCCCCAGAGAGAAGAATTGGTCAGCTATTGAGAGGGAGGCCTTTGCTGTGGTGTGGGCCCTGAAGAAGCTGAGGCCATACTTGTTTGGCACTCACTTCAAGATTCAGACCGACCATAAGCCCCTCTTGTGGCTAAATCAGATGAAGGGTGAAAACCCCAAACTGCTTAGGTGGTCCATTTCCCTACAGGGGATGGACTTTACAGTGGAGCACCGGCCAGGTACTGACCATGGGAATGCAGATGGTCTCTCCAGGTACTTCCACTTAGGACATGAAGACGAGACTGGTCAAGGCTAGTTTAATGTCCCAGCGTTTGGGGGGGGGTTGTGTAGGAGAGTAGGGTCTGCTATCCTATGGTCACCCCAAATTTTTGCTTTTTGCTTCACTGGTTTTTGACATATTGAGGCTGTGGGCCTGCCAATCAGACCCCCAGCCTGCTGTTCTCTCTACTAAATTAAAACTATGCACCCTAGGTGCATAACCAATTGGAAGTGGATCACCCTGTCAGCCCCTGTACCAGTGTACACTAGGTACCCAGGGCATTGGTGTACCCAAGGCCTGCCAGGGGCTGCAGCATGTATTATGCCACCCCAGGCTTGGCCTAACAATCTGACACAACTGGCTGATCACTCAGCTGGGGTAAGTTGGTGTAATCACCTCTTACTTAGGTGTAGTATACCTATACCTAACCTTAAATGGGACACCTGGTAACCTATAAGTCACTCCTATAGCAGGCCTTAACAATCCTGAAGGCAGAGTGCTTGGTTCCATGTGAGATGGTGCTCTGGCATGAGCTGAGCCTGTCTGCAGTGGTCGGAACAACTTCCTTCTACTGTTTCCAGATATCGTCATACCATATACTCTTAAGTGCATTATGAACCTCGCGGTTAAATGCTATCTTTGGTTTGGCTTTATCAAAACATGTCGAGTAAGGTGTCATACGAATTGGAATACTAACCCCTCGCCAATTCTGGCGACGGGGTTAGCATTCCACCCTTCTAGAGGGACACGACATGTACAGTGCCTGAAACCCGGGTAAAATCAGACATAGCCTCAGCTCCACAAAATGGATGCTGCCACCACAGACACAAGTCTGCCCTCCTGCTGCTGGGAGTCCTTCCAGCTTGGGAGGTGTGGACAAAGGGTTTCCTGCCAGGGGAGGTGCGTGCACCACCCCAGACAGGATTTTGTGTATTGGTCAGGTAGGGCTTGAAAGAAACCAGACATGCCTGTGGCTCACAAGGAGCCTCGGGGCATATGCCAGTTCAAACCGGTCCTGGGGCACACCAGTCCCGGGCCTGGGGCGAGCTGGACAAAGGATTGGGGGTGTAACCACCCCCCTTCCTGGTCCCACCCATAGGGAGGGACCTAGCAGGTAGTCCGGCCCCTAGAATCCGAATAAAGGTAGGAGCTGTGTCCTAAGACTTCAGACATCCTGGAATCAACTTGAAACTAAGAAGAAGACGGGAACTTCGACATTCTGCTGCACAGAAGACTGAAGAAAATCTCCCCTGTGGTCAGGGAGTGACCACCTTGCTAACGCAAGCACCATCCAGCGAATCAACGTCTGCTTTGCCGCCGCCTCCCGCCGGAGCCCGAGCCCAGAGACTGACAAGACCTGGACCTCCAGACCTCTCACCGCCCGATCCACAGTCCCTGAAAAGAGGAGACCCGTGGAGGCACCGAGACACGTGGAGCCAGCCATCTTGGAACGACTACGACAAGCTGACCAGTGCAACAACCGAGGCTCCCTCCAAGTTGTGCTTTGAGTCCTGAGAAGCCCAACCCTCGAGCAGCATCTGCACCAAAGGTGAGCCCTCCAGCATCTCCACGATCTGCGTGGGGCCCTTCTGCATTTTGCCACTCGACGCGCCTAACCGGTTGCTGGCCCGCTGGCTAGTGGCCATCTTGGCGACGAAATCTACGACAAACACAGCTGGTCTGGTTGCTCCAGACTGGCCCTTGCTCCACACCAAAGGAGCAATCCCTCTGACCTTGCTGGTCAGAACCAACAGCTGATTTCCGAATCCTCCTGCAATTGCTTTTGCCAAGGCTTGTTTGCTTCGATCAAGTCGCCGACACCGCCGACAGCGAGAGCCTGCGTGGGACAGCTCGTGAGCCGACTCCTGGACGTCGTCGACCTTCAGGGACCACGTGGCTGCGGAGACAAGCTACCCCTCATCACCTGTTTGCACCCGACATCGCCTGGTACCCACCTGGTGCCACGCTGGTCACTGGCTAGTGACTGTGAACACTGTCCCCTCTGCTTACAGGTCTTCAACATCTCCGATCCACTCTTGGATCCACTGCATCTCCTCCCGACCGACCGCCTGCAGCATCTTTGTCCCAGGCTCAACGGAACAGATAGACGAAACCCGACGCACTTTGAGGCCTATGCACCCGCTTCCTGTGGGTGAGGTAAAGCTGGCACACCTGTGCCCAAGTGTAGTAATACATCTCTAGTGCCTGTGTTCCAAATCTTAAGTTCCTAGGTCATCCGGAAGATTCCTTTTGCAGTAACTTTGTACTTTTTACGCACCCATTGAAACCTATGGGAGCCCGAGTGTGACTATTTGCTCTGCACACGCCACCCGTGGACCTCCTGGTCACTAACTGACGTTAGCTCCTTGTAGGCCCAGCGATTCTAGAGGCCCTAGGCCTTTTCCCTTTTCTGTTCGTGGTACTTATACCACTATTTTAGTATATGGTTCGAGTGGCCACCAGGGCCTATCCATATAAAGTGCAACTTCTGTGTATTCTGTGATAATCTTGTTTGACGATTTGTGCTCCTGTGCTCATAAAGAGACTAGGGGTTACTTTGAGAAATAAATACATATATATTTTGAATATATATCTGTGTGGTGTCCTTTCATTGGTATAAAAGGGGGTTACTATTGGTAAAACAGCTTGCTTAACACGCATCACGAGTTTAGCCTCAAAGACTGCTTAGCCTACGCTACCACTAGGGCAGCTAGTCCAAAAAGGTTGACTTACAACCACACCATAAGGGTTGCTTGGCATGGTACAAGGTGGTCACTAGAACTAGTGAACAGCATATACCAGGCCAACTTCTCACAGTCACCCATCTCCTTGGGGATTCTCCTCGTCAAGGCGGAAGAAGCGGGACAGGCCGTCGGCGTTGGCGTGGTCATTGCCGGGCCGGTGTTCGACGTCAAAGTCCATCCCTTGTAGCGAGATGGACCATCGCAGCAGTTTGGGGTTCTCGCCCCGCATTCGCATTAACCATTGCAAGGGCCGGTGGTCGGTCTGGACCCGGAAGTGGGCGCCAAAGAGGTAGGGCCGGAGCTTCTTGAGGGCCCACACCACAGCGAAGGCCTCGCGCTCAATAGTGCTCCAGCGTTGCTCCCGGGGCAGTAGTCGCCGGCTGATGAAGGCCACTGGTCGGTCGAGCCCCTTTTCGTCAGTTTGGGAGAGAACGGCCCCGATCCCATACTCGGAGGCGTCCGTCTGTACCACGAACTCCTTCTGGTAGTCCGGGGCCTGCAGCACCGGAGCAGTACACATGGCCGTTTTGAGGGTGTCGAAGGCTGTTTGGCAGCGGGGTGTCCAGTGTACCTTCTTGGGCTGCTTTTTGGACGTTAACTCTGTGAGGGGGCCGACAATGCTCCCATAGTCCCGGATAAACCGTCGGTAGTATCCGGTGAGGCCCAGGAAGGCCCGGACAGCGGTCTGGGTAGTGGGGGGTTCCCAGGTCTGGATGGCATCTATCTTTGCTTGGAGGGGGGCCACCTGCCCGCTCCCCACTTGATGGCCCAGGTAGGTCACGGATCCGTGGCCGATTTGGCATTTGCTGGCCTTGATTGTGAGCCCGGCCCACTGGAGGGCGGCCAGGACGGCCTTTAGGTGGAGGAGGTGCTCGGCCCAGTGGTTGCTGTACACGGCAATGTCATCTAAGTAGGCCGCGCTGAAGGCCTCAAGCCCGGCCAAAACCTTGTTCACCAGTCTTTGGAAGGTGGCCGGGGCGTTCTTCATTCCGAAGGGCATCACCCGAAAGTGGTAATGCCCATCCGGAGTCGAAAAGGCGGATCTTTCTTGGGCGCCGGGGGTGAGCTGGATTTGCCAGTACCCGGCGGTGAGGTCCAGCGTGCTCAGGTAGCGAGCGGCCCCTAGGCGGTCGATGAGTTCGTCGGCCCGGGGTATCGGGTGTGCGTCCGTCTTGGTTACTACATTCAGGGCTCGGTAGTCCACGCAGAATCGCAACTCCGGGGGGTGGCCGGGAGCTGCGGCCTTGGGCACCAGGACGACAGGGCTGGCCCACGGGCTGTCGGAAGGCTCGATGACCCCCAGGGCCAGCATCTTCGCTACTTCGGCCTGGATGCAGGCCCGCACTCGGTCAGGCACCCGGTAGGCTCTGTGTCGTATGGGGGGGTTCTCCCCGGTGTCGACGTCGTGGACGCACCAGTGGGTCACCCCCGGGGTGAGAGAGAAGAGGGCTGCGTAGTCCCGCAGTAATCGCTGGCAGTCGTTGCGCTGTTCCGGGGTCAGGGACGAGGCGAGTTGGACCCCTTCGATCGATCCATCGTGAATGTCGGCTTGCAAGAGGTCGGGCAGGGGCTCGGAGTCGTCCTCGCCCCCCTCGTCGGTCGCCAGCAGCAGGCTCAGTTCGGTCCGGGCGAAGTGGGGTTTTAGCCTGTTAGCATGTAGGACCCGGAGGGGGTTCCGGGGGGACTCCAGATCGACCAAGTAGGTGACGGGACTTTTCTTCTCCACCACCTTGAAGGGCCCGGTCCACTTGTCCTGGAGGGCGCCGGGTTCGACCGGGGCCATGACCCATACTTTCTGACCTGGCTCGAAATCTACAGTAGAAGTGTTGCGATCGTACCACCGCTTCATGTCCTCCTGGCTGGCCTCGAGGTTGGCTTCGGCGAGGGCTCGGAACTTGCGGGTCTGGTTTCGGAGGGTCAGGAGGTATCGGTAGACGTCAGGAGGGGCGCCTCGGGGCTTCATCTCCCAGCCCTCCTTGACCAGACTGAGCGGTCCGCGGACCGGGTGTCCATACAATAGTTCAAACGGGCTGAACCCCAGGGACTTCTGCGGGACCTCCCGATAGGCGAACAGGAGGCAGGGCAGCAGGACATCCCATTTCCGCCTGAGTGGTTCTTCCAGGCCCTGGATCATCCCTTTCAATGTTCGGTTGAATCGCTCAACCAGTCCGTTCCCCTGAGGGTGATATGGGGTCGTGAACTTGTATGTGACCCCGCACTGTTGCCACAGGGACCGCATGTACCTGGAGATAAAGTTCGTGCCGCGGTCGCTCACCACTTCGCTGGGGAATCCCACTCGGGAGAAGATCCCCATCAAGGCCCGGCCTACCACAGGGGCCGTTATGGTTCTGAGCGGGACCGCCTCCGGGTACCTGGTGGCATGGTCCACGAGGACCAGGATGAAGCGGTGGCCCAGGGCGGTTTGGGGGTCCAGGGGTCCCACAATGTCGATTCCGACCCGTTCAAACGGGGTGCTGACGGCGGGAAAGGGCTGGAGGGGGGCCTTGACCCGACCCCCCGTCTTTCCGCTGGCTTGGCAGGTCTGGCAGGACCGGCAGTGGTTGTCCACATCTCTCCGCATCCGGGGCCAGTAGAAGTGGGTCACCAGACGACTGTACGTTTTGTCTTGCCCCAAGTGTCCGGCGAGGGGCACATCATGGGCCAGGTTGAGAAGAAACTCCCGGAAGCGGAGGGGGACCACCAACACGCGGCTGGCCCCGAGTTCTGCTACTTTCTGTTCACTGTACAACAGGCCCTCGGCCCAGTAGATCCAGTGGGTGCCGGTCTGGTCACCGTTGGCTTGCGCGGTCGCCTGCTGCCGGACCCCTTCGAGAGAGGGACAGGACTGTTGCTCTTGCTGGAACTGCTCTCGGGTGGGGCCCCCTTCGTGTTGCCATTGCGTCAGCTCTGGTAGGGCACTCGGAGAAGTCATCTCTTCGGGGGAGGATTCGCTGGACCCAGGGTCGGTGTCCGCCTCCTCCTCGCTGCTGGCGGGAGGGGGTGTGAGCCCCTCGGGTCGGGCGGTCCCGGAGGTCGAGGATGAGCGGGGGGCCTGGGCGGTCATGGACCGGGTGATGGCGCAGGCCCAATCAGCCAGTCCCAACATTCGGAGGTGCTCTCGTCGTTCTACTTGAGTCCAGGGGGAACTCTCCAAGTCGTTCCCCAGGAGGCAGTCGACCGTGGCGTCGTCGCGCACTGTCACCTTCAGCAGGCCCGTCACCCCTCCCCACTCGAAGGGGACCAGGGCCATCTGGCATAGGCTTTCACTGTTGTCGGCCGTCCGGACAGGGCACAGCACATTCGGTAGAATCTGTTCAGGGGTCACCAGGTGGCAGCGGACAGCGGTGATACTGGCGCCGGTGTCGCGAAGGGCTTCGGCCCGTTGTCCGTTGACCGTGACCTGCTGCCGGTACTTCTGGGTGTTGGTTGGGATGGGGGTGCAGGGTACCATCTCCCGGCTACCCAGGCAGACCAGGGACATGGCTGCCGGCTCCCACTCAGTGTTTTCTCGGTCGAGGGCCTCTTCTTCCTCTTCTCCTCCCCCCAAGGCGGCGGCTGTCAGCTGCCGGGGCGGGGGCCCGCCGGCCCCGTTTCTTCGGTTCAGAGGGCAGGCCGGGTCGCTGGCAAAGTGTCCGGTTTGTTGGCAGCCATAGCAGGTTACTGGTGGCCGTGGTCCGGGTCGGGCCGGGCCCACCCTTCGTGCTAGGCTCGGGGAGAGATGTGGCTGCGGTGGCCCTCGAGGGGGGCTCCTGGGGGCCCCAGCGGGAGGGTCTCGGTTCCTGTTCGGCCCTCCCCCCCCACCGCGCTGGCGTGGGGGTCCGTTGGGGTTCCTCTGGTACTCCCCCATTGAGCTCCGGGGGACCCGGGAGTTGACCCATCGATCGGCCTCGACGGCCAGTTTCCGCGGGTCGGTCATTTTGCTGTCGAGGAGGTGCTGTCTCAGCTCCACGAAGCAATTGTTGGAAAGATGTTCCCACACGATGAGGTCGACCAGCTGCCCGTAGGTGGTTACTTTGCTGCCTTCTAGGGCCCGACTAAAAAAGTCCACATATTCCATCCATGTGGTACCCGGGATTTTCTTGCAGTCTCGGAACCGCTGGCGGTACATCTCCGCTGTTAGCCCGTAGCGGGTGAGCAGGGCCTCCTTCATGTGATCGTAGGAGGTCATCACTTCCTCCGGTAGCTGGAGCAGCGTGTCCCGCCCTTCACTCAGGAATCGCCCCCACAGGCCTGCGCCCCAGTCTTTTCGGGGCACTCGATGGGAGGTCATGGTCACCTCATAGGCCTTGAACCATTGTTGGATATCGTCATTTTTGTAATACTCCTTGACGACCTCCTTCGGGATATGTACTTTGGCCTCGGCAGGCGGTAGAGTGTCTCTCGTACTGGGGGTGTTGGTCCCTCCGTTCTTGGCCTTGATCTCGAGCTCCTTGAGGCTGCGCTCGTGCTCAAGGGTGAGCTTCTTTTCCTCCAACTCCCGGTGTCGTCTCTTCTCTTCTATCTCTTCTTGAAGGCGTAGCTGCTCGAGGGCCAGTTTCTTTTCTGCCAGCTGGAGTTCGCCGTCCAGTCGCAGTCGGGCGAGCTCTAGCTCGTGGCTCCGGACCTTTTCCCGCTCTCGTATTTCTTCTTCGGAGAGGCCGGTTTCTAGGCTCTTTCGTCCTCCGGTTGCCGGGGTCAGTGCGGTTGCTGTGGTCTCCGTCAGGGGCAAGGGCCCTTCTTCCTGGGAGGGGCCTGCCCTGGCCTCCAGCCATGTCCTCAGAGCTTTCTGCATCTCTTCCTTGGTACCGAGGCTGGTGGTTGCAATGCCTTTGTCTCTGCAGAACTGTTTTAATTCTGTGTGCGTATATTCTTCCAGCCGTTCGGGCTGGAACTCCATTGTCGCGTTGTTTTCCTGGCTGCTCATGATGCTATTCGTTTGGATGGGTAGCTAGTGGGTACTGGCTGGTACGTACTGCGTTCGGCTCGGATCCCGTCGCTGGCCACCAAATGTTGGAAGGCGGACCCCGAGGAGTCGGTGAGACCACCAAGGGGGGCCCTCGCACTGCACGAAGTAGCCGAGCGCTGCCGAGAAGTCTCCTGAGAGATCCTTCTCCTATCACGTACTAGCACAGTAACACCACCACACCGGACTCAAGGAGGTTGTCTCAAGACAAGCAATTCTTTATCATCAATAAAAGGTTACGAGTTCAATATTTACACGAAGGGATCGAGGGATCCACCAAAAGTCTCAATGTCTCTTTGGAAGGGTAGGGGTAGCGGGACAGTCTTTGGCAGGAATGTGGTACGAGGGTACCTGGGGCCCAGTTCTTATCCTCAAGCTGGAGGACCTCCGATCTCGGAGGGGTCGAGCCGCGACGGCGTCAGCAGGGCTCTGGCGTACAGTTCGTGGAGAGCCGCGATTCAATCAGCAGGGCTCTCAAGATGGTTTCTGCTCAGCTCGAGCCGCGACGTCGTCAGCAGGGCTCCGAGGAAGGTCTCAGCGAGGTGGGGCCGCGACGGCGTCTGCAGGGCTCCGATGTTCCAGGTGGTTCAGGAAAGGTTCACAAGAGGGAGCCGCGACGCAGTCAGCAGGGCTCGTGATGGTTCCGACAAGAGTTCTTCTCCGTAGGGTCAGCCGCGATTCGATCAGCAGGGCTCTCGACTCCGGGATACAACTGCCGAGCTGTGGTGGGGTCGCCCCAGATATAGGTCTGGAGCCCTTTGATGTCCGGACCCTTGCGCCCGAGGGGGCGGAGTGGCCGGGTGGAGGTGGCCAGACGCCCAGCAGGAGAGGCGCCAGGCCCATGGGAGTTTGCAGGGCGATCACACCTCGAGAGGGGAGGACAGTTGGGGGTCCCAACGATACCGTCCTCCGCCGGGGGCGATGAATGGTTCCTGCGGCACCCCCTGGCCAGTCCGTGGTGCCTCGAGGTCGGGGCTTCGCTGGGGTCGAGGCCGGGTTGAGCGGGGTCGCGCCGGCTGGTGTACGGGGTGACGTAGATGCCAACAAGATGGCGGAGCCATGAGGAGCATGCGACCACGTGCAGTTCCAGGTGAAGGGCCTTGGAGCAGTTCAGATGGGTGGCCCGTGAAGGCCGGGGCGGGGAACGGCCACAGTCCAGGGGGGTTAAGGACCACGCCACGAGGCCGGGTCCAACAGTGGTGTGGTGTGGAGTCGAATGTGTGGTGTGCAATGGAGTGTGTGGAGTGGAGTGTGTGGAGTGGAGTATGTGAAGTGGAGTGTGGAGAGTGGAATGTGTGGAGTGGAGTGGAGTGTGTGGAGTGGAGTGTGTGGAGTGTGTGTAGTGGAGTGTGTGGAGTAGAGTGGAGTGTGTGGAGTGGAGTGGAGTGTGTGGAGTGGAGTGGGGTGTGTGGAGTGGAGTGGAGTGTGTGGAGTGGAGTGGAGTATGAGTAGTGGAGTGTGTGGAGTGGAGTGTGTGGAGTGGAGTGTGTAGAGAGTGTGGAGTGGAGTATGTGGAGTGTGTGGAATGGAGTGGAGTGGAGTGGAGTGAGTGGAGTGGAGTGAGTGGAGTGTGCGGAGTGGAGTGAGTGGAGTGGAGTGTGTGGAGTAGAGTGTGTGGAGTGGAGTGTGTGGAGAAGAGTTTGTGAAATGGAGTGTGTGGAGTGGAATGGAATATGTGGAGTGTGCGGAGTGGAGTGTGGAGTGTGTGGAGTGGAGTCTGTGGAGTGGAGTATGGAGAGTGTGGAGTGGAGTGGAGTGTGGAGTGTGTGGAGTGGAGTGGAGTAGAGTGGAGTGTATGGAGTGGAGTCAAGAGTGTGGAGTGGAGTTTGTGGAGTGGAGTGTGTGGAGTGGAGTGGAGTGTGTAGAGTGTGTGGAGTGGAGTGTGTGGAGTGTGTGGAGTGGAGTGGAGTGTGTGGATTGGAGTGGAGTGTGTGGAGTGGAGTGTGTGGAGTGGAGTGTGTGGGGTGGAGTGTGTGGAGTACAGTGTGTGAAATAGTGTGGAGTGGTGTGGAGTAGAGTGTGTGGAGTAGGGTATGTGGAGTGGTGTGGAGTGTGTAGAGTGTGTGGAGTGGAGTGGAGTGTGTGGAGTGGAGTGGAGTATGTGGAGTGGAGTGTGTGGAGTAGAGTGTGTGGAGTGGAGTGTGTGGAGTGGAGTGGAGCATGTGAAGTGGAGGGTGTGGAGTGGAGTGTGTGGAGTGAAGTTGAGAGTGTAGATTGTGTGGAGTGGAGTGTGTGGAGTGTATGGAGTGGAGTGGAGTGGAGTGTGTGAATTGGAGTAGAGTGGAGTGGAGTGCGTGGAGTGGAGTATGTGGGGTAGAGTTGAGTATGTGGAGTAGAGTGGAGTGTGTGGAGTGGAGTGTGTGGAGTGGAGTGTGTGAAGTGGAGTGTGTGGAGTGGAGTGGAGTGTGTGGAGTGGAGTGTGTGGAGTGGATTGTGGGGAGTGTGTGGAGTAGAGTAGAGTGTGTGGAGTGGAGTATGTGGAGTGGAGTGGAGTGTGTGGAGTGGAGTGTGTGGTGTGGTGTAAAGTCAAATGTGTGGTGTGCAATGGAGTGTGTGGAGTGGAGTGTGTGGAGTGGAGTATGTGGAGTGGAGTGTGTAGAGTGGAGTGTGTGGAGTGGAGTGGAGTGTGTGGAGTGGAGTGTGTGGAGTGTGTGGGTGGAGTGTGTGGAGTAGAGTGGAGTGTGTGGAGTGGAGTGGAGTGTGTGGAGTGGAGTGGGTGTGTGGAGTGGAGTGGAGTGTGTGGAGTGGAGTGGAGTATGAGTAGTGGAGTGTGTGGAGTAGAGTGGAGTGTGTGAAGTGGAGTGGAGTGTGTGGAGTAGAGTGTGTAGAGAGTGTGGAGTGGAGTATGTGGAGTGTGTGGAGTGTGTGGAATGGAGTGGAGTGGAGTGAGTGGAGTGGAGTGAGTGGAGTGTGCGGAGTGGAGTGTGTGAAGTGGAGTTTGTGAAATGGAGTGTGTGGAGTGGAATGGAATATGTGAATTGTGTGTGGAGTGTGTGGAGTGGAGTGTGTAGACTGTGTGGAGTGGAGTGTGTGGAGTGGAATGTGTGGAGTGGAGTGGAGTGTGTGGAGTGGAGTGGAGTGCGTGGAGTGGAGTGTGTGGAGTGGAGTGTGTTGAGTGTGTGGTATGGAGCGGAGTGGAGTGTGTGGAGTGTATAGAGTGGAGTGGAGTGTGTGGAGTGTATAGAGTGGAGTGGAGTGTGTGGATTGGAGTGGAGTGGAGTGCGTGGAGTGGAGTGTGTGGGTAGAGTTGAGTATGTGGAGTGGAGTGGAGTGTGTGGAGTAGAGTGTGTGGAGTGGAGTGTGTGGAGTGGAGTGTGTGGAGTGGAGTGGAGTGTGTGGAGTGGAGTGTGTGGAGTGGATTGTGGGGAGTGTGTGGAGTAGAGTAGAGTGTGTGGAGTGGAGTATGTGGAGTGGAGTGGAGTGCGTGGAGTGGAGTGTGTGGAGTGGAGTGTGTGGTGTGGTGTGGAGTCGAATGTGTTGTGTGCAATGGAGTGTGTGGAGTGGAGTGTGTGGAGTGGAGTATGTGGAGTGGAGTGTGGAGAGTGGAATGTGTGGAGTGGAGTGTGTGGAGTGGAGTGTGTGGAGTGGAGTGTGTGGAGTGTGTGTAGTGGAGTGTGTGGAGTAGAGTGGAGTGTGTGGAGTGGAGTGGAGTGTGTGGAGTGGAGTGGGGTGTGTGGAGTGGAGTGGAGTGGAGTGTGTGGAGTGGAGTGGAGTATGAGTAGTGGAGTGTGTGGAATAGAGTGGAGTGTGTGGAGTGGAGTGTGTGGAGTGGAGTGTGTAGAGAGTGTGGAGTGGAGTATGTGGAGTGTGTGGAGTGGAGTGGAGTGGAGTGAGTGGAGTGGAGTGAGTGGAGTGTGCGGAGTGGAGTGAGTGGAGTGGAGTGTGTGGAGTGGAGTGTGTGGAGTGTGTGTAGTGGAGTGTGTGGAGTAGAGTGGAGTGTGTGGAGTGGAGTGGAGTGTGTGGAGTGGAGTGGGGTGTGTGGAGTGGAGTGGAGTGGAGTGTGTGGAGTGGAGTGGAGTATGAGTAGTGGAGTGTGTGGAATAGAGTGGAGTGTGTGGAGTGGAGTGTGTGGAGTGGAGTGTGTAGAGAGTGTGGAGTGGAGTATGTGGAGTGTGTGGAGTGGAGTGGAGTGGAGTGAGTGGAGTGGAGTGAGTGGAGTGTGCGGAGTGGAGTGAGTGGAGTGGAGTGTGTGGAGTAGAGTGTGTGGAGTGGAGTGTGTGGAGTAGAGTTTGTGAAATAGAGTGTGTGGAGTGGAATGGAATATGTGGAGTGTGCGGAGTGGAGTGTGGAGTGTGTGGAGTGGAGTCTGTGGAGTGGAGTATGGAGAGTGTGGAGTGGAGTGGAGTGTGGAGTGTGTGGAGTGGAGTGGAGTAGAGTGGAGTGTATGGAGTGGAGTCAAGAGTGTGGAGTGGAGTGTGTGGAGTGGAGTGGAGTGTGTAGAGTGTGTGGAGTGGAGTGTGTGGAGTGGAGTGGAGTGTGTGGATTGGAGTGGAGTGTGTGGAGTGGAGTGTGTGGAGTGGAGTGTGTGGGGTGGAGTGTGTGGAGTGGAGTGTGTGGAGTACAGTGTGTGGAATAGTGTGGAGTGGTGTGGAGTAGAGTGTGTGGAGTAGGGTATGTGGAGTGGTGTGGAGTGTGTAGAGTGTGTGGAGTGGAGTGGAGTGTGTGGAGTGGAGTGGAGTATGTGGAGTGGAGTGTGTGGAGTAGAGTGTGTGGAGTGGAGTGTGTGGAGTGGAGTGGAGCGTGTGAAGTGGAGTGTGTGGAGTGGAGTGTGTGGAGTGAAGTTGAGTGTGTAGATTGTGTGGAGTGGAGTGTGTGGAGTGTATGGAGTGGAGTGGAGTGTGTGAATTGGAGTAGAGTGGAGTGGAGTGCGTGGAGTGGAGTATGTGGGGTAGAGTTGAGTATGTGGAGTGGAGTGTGTGGAGTGGAGTGTGTGGAGTGGAGTGTGTGAAGTGGAGTGTGTGGAGTGGAGTGGAGTGTGTGGAGTGGAGTGTGTGGAGTGGATTGTGGGGAGTGTGTGGAGTAGAGTAGAGTGTGTGGAGTGGAGTATGTGGAGTGGAGTGGAGTGTGTGGAGTGGAGTGTGTGGAGTGTGTGGTGTGGTGTGAAGTCAAATGTGTGGTGTGCAATGGAGTGTGTGGAGTGGAGTGTGTGGAGTGGAGTATGTGGAGTGGAGTGTGTAGAGTGGAGTGTGTGGAGTGGAGTGGAGTGTGGGGAGTGGAGTGTGTGGAGTGTGTGGAGTGGAGTGTGTGGAGTAGAGTGGAGTGTGTGGAGTGGAGTGGAGTGTGTGGAGTGGAGTGTGTGGAGTAGAGTGGAGTGTGTGGAGTGGAGTGGAGTGTGTGGAGTAGAGTGGGGTGTGTGGAGTGGAGTGGAGTGTGTGGAGTGGAGTGGAGTATGAGTAGTGGAGTGTGTGGAGTAGAGTGGAGTGTGTGAAGTGGAGTGGAGTGTGTGGAGTGGAGTGTGTAGAGAGTGTGGAGTGGAGTATGTGGAGTGTGTGGAGTGTGTGGAATGGAGTGGAGTAGAGTGAGTGGAGTGGAGTGAGTGGAGTGTGCGGAGTGGAGTGTGTGAAGTGGAGTTTGTGAAATGGAGTGTGTGGAGTGGAATGGAATATGTGAATTGTGTGTGGAGTGTGTGGAGTGGAGTGTGTAGACTGTGTGGAGTAGAGTGTGTGGAGTGGAGTGTGTGAGTGTGGAGTGGAGGGATGTGTGTGGAGTGGAGTGGAGTGCGTGGAGTGGAGTGTGTGGAGTGGAGTGTGTTGAGTGTGTGGTATGGAGCGGAGTGGAGTGTGTGGAGTGGAGTGTGTGGAGTGGAGTATGTGGAGTGGAGTGTGTGGAGTGGAGTTGAGTGTGTGAAGTGGAGTGTGTGGAGTGGAGTGAGTGGAGTGGAGTGGAGTGTGTGGAGTGGAGTGTGTGGAGTGGAGTGTGTGGAGTGGAGTGTGTGGAGTGGAGTGTGTGGAGTGGAGTGTGTGGAGTGGAGTGGAGTGTGTGAGTGGAGTGGAGCGTGTGGAGTGGAGTGTGTGGAGTGGAGTGTGTGGAGTGTAGTGGAGAATGTATAGTGTGTGGAGTGGAGTGTGTGGAGTGTGTGGAGTGGAGTGTGTGGATTGGAGTGGAGTGTGTGGAGTGGAGTGGAGTGTGTGGGGTAGAGTTGAGTATGTGGAGTGGAGTGGAGTGTGTGGAGTGGAGTGCATGGAGTGGAATGAGTGGAGTGTGTGGAGTGGAGTGTGTGGAGTGGAGTGTGTGGAGTGGATTGTGTGGAGTGGAGTGTGGAGTGGAGTGTGTGGAGTGAAGTGTGTGGTGTAGTGTGGAGTTGAGTGTGTGGTGTGCAATGGAGTGTGTGGAGTGGAGTGTGTGGAGTGGAGTGTGTGGAGTGGAGTGTGTGGAGTGGAGTGTGTGGAGTGTGTGGAGTGGAGTGTATGGAGTAGAGTGGGGTGTGTGGAGTGGAGTGGAGTGTGTGGAGTGGAGTGGGGTGTGTGGAGTGGAGTGGAGTGTGTGGAATGGAGTGGAGTATGAGTAGTGGAGTGTGTGGAGTAGAGTGGAGTGTGTGAAGTGGAGTGGAGTGTGTGGAGTGGAGTGTGTAGAGAGTGTGGAGTGGAGTATGTGGAGTGTGTGGAGTGTGTGGAATGGAGTGGAGTAGAGTGGAGTGAGTGGAGTGGAGTGAGTGGAGTGTGCGGAGTGGAGTGTGTGGAGTAGAGTGTGTGGAGTGGAGTGTGTGGAGTGGAGTTTGTGAAATGGAGTGTGTGGAGTGGAATGGAATATGTGAATTGTGTGTGGAGTGTGTGGAGTGGAGTGTGTAGACTGTGTGGAGTGGAGTGTGTGGAGTGGAGTGTGTGGGTGGAGTGGAGTGTGTGGAGTGGAGTGGAGTGTGTGGAGTGGAGTGTGTGGAGTGGAGTGTGTTGAGTGTGTGGTATGGAGTAGAGTGGAGTGTGTGGAGTGGAGTGTGTGGAGTGGAGTATGTGGAGTGGAGTGTGTGGAGTGGAGTGGAGTGTGTAGAGTGTGTGGAGTGGAGTGTGTGGAGTGTGTGGAGTGGAGTGGAGTGTGTGGATTGGAGTGGAGTGTGTGGAGTGGAGTGTGTGGAGTGGAGTGTGTGGGGTGGAGTGTGTGGAGTGGAGTGTGTGGAGTACAGTGTGTGGAATAGTGTGGAGTGGTGTGGAGTAGAGTGTGTGGAGTAGGGTATGTGGAGTGGTGTGGAGTGTGTAGAGTGTGTGGAGTGGAGTGGAGTGTGTGGAGTGGAGTGGAGTATGTGGAGTGGAGTGTGTGGAGTAGAGTGTGTGGAGTGGAGTGTGTGGAGTGGAGTGGAGCATGTGAAGTGGAGGGTGTGGAGTGGAGTGTGTGGAGTGAAGTTGAGAGTGTAGATTGTGTGGAGTGGAGTGTGTGGAGTGTATGGAGTGGAGTGGAGTGGAGTGTGTGAATTGGAGTAGAGTGGAGTGGAGTGCGTGGAGTGGAGTATGTGGGGTAGAGTTGAGTATGTGGAGTAGAGTGGAGTGTGTGGAGTGGAGTGTGTGGAGTGGAGTGTGTGAAGTGGAGTGTGTGGAGTGGAGTGGAGTGTGTGGAGTGGAGTGTGTGGAGTGGATTGTGGGGAGTGTGTGGAGTAGAGTAGAGTGTGTGGAGTGGAGTATGTGGAGTGGAGTGGAGTGTGTGGAGTGGAGTGTGTGGTGTGGTGTGAAGTCAAATGTGTGGTGTGCAATGGAGTGTGTGGAGTGGAGTGTGTGGAGTGGAGTATGTGGAGTGGAGTGTGTAGAGTGGAGTGTGTGGAGTGGAGTGGAGTGTGTGGAGTGGAGTGTGTGGAGTGTGTGGAGTGGAGTGTGTGGAGTAGAGTGGAGTGTGTGGAGTGGAGTGGAGTGTGTGGAGTGGAGTGGGGTGTGTGGAGTGGAGTGGAGTGTGTGGAGTGGAGTGGAGTATGAGTAGTGGAGTGTGTGGAGTAGAGTGGAGTGTGTGAAGTGGAGTGGAGTGTATGGAGTAGAGTGTGTAGAGAGTGTGGAGTGGAGTATGTGGAGTGTGTGGAGTGTGTGGAATGGAGTGGAGTGGAGTGAGTGGAGTGGAGTGGAGTGAGTGGAGTGTGCGGAGTGGAGTGTGTGAAGTGGAGTTTGTGAAATGGAGTGTGTGGAGTGGAATGGAATATGTGAATTGTGTGTGGAGTGGAGTGTGTAGACTGTGTGGAGTGGAGTGTGTGGAGTGGAATGTGTGGAGTGGAGTGGAGTGTGTGGAGTGGAGTGTGTTGAGTGTGTGGTATGGAGCGGAGTGGAGTGTGTGGAGTGTATAGAGTGGAGTGGAGTGTGTGGAGTGTATAGAGTGGAGTGGAGTGTGTGGATTGGAGTGGAGTGGAGTGCGTGGAGTGGAGTGTGTGGGGTAGAGTTGAGTATGTGGAGTGGAGTGGAGTGTGTGGAGTAGAGTGTGTGGAGTGGAGTGTGTGGAGTGGAGTGTGTGGAGTGGAGTGGAGTGTGTGGAGTGGAATGTGTGGAGTGGATTGTGGGGAGTGTGTGGAGTAGAGTAGAGTGTGTGGAGTGGAGTATGTGGAGTGGAGTGGAGTGCGTGGAGTGGAGTGTGTGGAGTGGAGTGTGTGGTGTGGTGTGGAGTCGAATGTGTTGTGTGCAATGGAGTGTGTGGAGTGGAGTGTGTGGAGTGGAGTATGTGGAGTGGAGTGTGGAGAGTGGAATGTGTGGAGTGGAGTGTGTGGAGTGGAGTGTGTGGAGTGGAGTTTGTGGAGTGTGTGTAGTGGAGTGTGTGGAGTAGAGTGGA
>NW_028188494.1:7500-12500 GCF_964204655.1 Triturus cristatus
CTCCCCGGCCTGGCTGGGGGTCCGGAAGCTGGGCCCGGTGCTGGAGCTCCATCCTGGGGTACGGGAGCCCCCTGTCCCGCAAGCCAGCCGAGGGTCCGGGCGCTGGGGACGGGTGTGCACCGGGGCCCGGGGAGGCTCTCCCCGGCCTGGCTGGGGGTCCGGAAGCTGGTCCCGGGCCCGGTGCTGGAGCTCCGTTCCCGGGGTGCGGGAGCCCCCTGTCCCGCAAGCCAGCCGAGGGTCCGGGCGCTGGGGACAGGGTGTCCACCAGGGCCCGGGGAGGCTCTCCCTGGCCTGGCTGGGGTTCGGAAGCTGGGCCCGGGTCCGGGGCTTGTGCTCCGTCCCAGTGTCCCAGGGAGCGGGAGCCCCCCGTCCTGCAAGCCAGCCGAGGGTCCATGCGCTGGGGAAGGGTGTCCACCGGGGCCCAGGGAGTTTCTCCCCGGCCTGGCTAGGGTTCTGAAGCTGGGACCGGGCCCGGGGCTCTTGCACCGTCCGGCGGGCCCCGGGGTGCGTGAGCCACCCCCGTCCTGCAAGACAGCCGAGGGTCTAGGTGCTGGAGACAGGGGTCCACCGGGGCCCAGGGAGGCTCTCTCCGGCCTGGCTGCTATCAGAAGCAGGGACCGGGCCGGTGTGCAGGAGTGGCTGGCTTTATCTGCTACGCTGACGGAGCGTAGTTTTCTGCCCACCCCTATACAACCGTGTGGTTTGTGAGAACCCGTCCTGCGGCCTGGTAAGGGTCCGGGTGCCCGTGACGTGGTCCATTGGGCGAAGGGAGTCTCCCCAGACCTGGCTGGGATCAGAAGCAGGGACCGGGCCAGGTGGGTGGGTGGCTGGCTAAGTCCTTTCCACTGCGTAGTAGGAGTTTGCTTAGGGCTGGGCGGACTTTGCGTAGCAGAATTTTAAAAAAATTTGTGGAAAACGAGAGCACATCCTGAGTAGGGCTGGGCGGACTTTGCCTAGCGCAACTACGCACTATTCTGAAGAAAATTGTGGAAAACGAGCGCACAACCTCATGGACTGTGTGCCCGGGACGGGTCCCTCGTGCTTGGGCAGGCTCCCCGACCTCCCCAGCCTGGCTGTGTTGAGAAGCAGGGACCGGCCCCGGGCCTCCTGATTTTTGGTCAGGGCCTGGGATCCCACGTCCTGCGGCCTGCCAAGTGTCCATCTGCCCGGGACAAGGGACCCTGGTGCAGAGCCCCGGAGCCCTGCAAGGGCAGTCGGGAGCCCTACCGCTATGGCTCGGTGTGGGCAGCTGGGAGTCCTTCCGGTCCCGGCCATCTGGTCGCACCTTTCCCTCGGCCATCTGGTCGCGCGCAATGCTTTCCAATGGGGCGACCAGATGGCCGGGCCGGCCTGGAAGTCCCGATGAGGGTCCATTCGCCTCGCGGATCCCAGCCAGGGCTCCAGGAGGCCGGGCGCGTCCGCGCCTAGGGTCCCCTCCGTCACTCGGAGCGCGAGGGTTACAAGAAAGGTGGGTAGCCTTCCTCCGGATTAGTAGGGGCAGGGTATGCCGGGACACCCCTCCTGGGGATTGCGGTTCTCAGGCGGGGACCAGATGGGCCAAGCCCGGACGACACTTCCCCGGGGCGTCGGGTGCTTCCTCCTCCAGCCCGCGGCGAGGCAAAGTGCCCAGGACGGGCTCCATGGGTCTCCCGGGCGTCCCCCGAGGCCTGCAGCCCCAAAGCCCTGCAGACCCTGGAGCCCTTCAGCACGGAGCCCTGGAGCCCTGCAGGCCCGGAACCCTAGCAGGCCCAAGGCCCTGCAGCCCCGGAGCCCTGCAGGCCCGGAGCCCTGCAGCCCCGGAGCCCTGCAGGCCCAGAGCCCTGCAGCCCCGGAGCCCTGCAGCCCCGGAGCCCTGCAGCCCCGGAGCCCTGCAGCCCCAGAGCCCTGCAGCCCCGGAGCCCTGCAGCCCCGGAGCCCTGCAGGCCCAGAGCCCTGCAGGCCCAGAGCCCTGCAGCCCCGGAGCCCTGCAGCCCCGGAGCCCTGCAGCCCCGGAGCCCTGCAGGCCCAGAGCCCTGCAGCCACGGAGCCCTGCGTGGGCAGGCGGGAACCCTACCGCTATGGCTCGGGCAGACGGGAGCCCTTTCAGTTGCCGGCCACCTGGTCGCGCCTTTCCCCTCGGCCATCTGGTCGCGCGCAATGCTTTCCAATGGGGCGACCAGATGGCCGGGCCGGCCTGGAAGTCCCGATGAGGGTCCATTCGCCTCCCGGATCCCAGCCAGGGCTCCGGGAGGCCGGGCGCGTCCGCGCCTAGGGTCCCCTCCGTCACTTGCAGCGTGCGGGTTACAAGAAAGGGGGGTATCCTTCCTCCGGATTATTAGGGGCAGGGTATGCCGGAACACCCATGCTGGGGCTGTGCGGTTCATTGCCGGGGACCAGATGGGCGACGCCCGGGCAACATCCTCCAAGGCCTCCGGGGGCTTCCCTCCTCCGGGCCGCGGCATGGCAAAGTGCCCAGGGACGGGCTCCACGGGTCCCGGGCAGTCCTCCCCCGGGCGCCCAGGCCCCGAGAGCTCCGGTGGACCTCCCCGTGCCCGAGGCCAACCCGGGAAGCAGAGTCCCCCCCCGAGCCCTTGGTGTGAGGGTGGGCAGGCGGGAGCCCTACCGCTATGGCTCGGGCAGACGGGAGCCCTTTCAGTTGCCGGCCATCCGGTCGCTCCTTTCCCCTCGGCCATCTGGTCGCGCGCAATGCTTTCCAATGGGGCGACCAGATGGCCGGGCCGGCCTGGAAGTCCCGATGAGGGTCCATTCGCCTCCCGGATCCCAGCCAGGGCTCCAGGAGGCCGGGCGCGTCCGCGCCTAGGGTCCCCTCCGTCACTCGCAGCGCGCGGGTTACAAGAAAGGAGGGTATCCTTCCTCCGGATTAGTAGGGGCAGGGTATGCCGAAACACCCATGCTGGGGTTGTGCGGTTCATTGCCGGGGACCAGATGGGCTACGCCCGGGCAACATCCTCCCAGGTCCCCGGGGCTTCCCTCCTCCGGGCCGCGGCATGGCAAAGTGCCCAGGGACGGGCTCCACGGGTCCCGGGCAGTCCTCCCCCGGGTACGCCCAGGCCCCGAGAGCTCCGGTGGTCCTCCCCGTGCCTGAGGCCCAGCCGGGAAGCAGAGTCCCCACCCCGAGCCCCTGGTGGGTGGGCAGGCGGGAGTCCTTTCAGTTGCCGGCCACCTGGTGGCTCCTTTCCCCTCGGCCATCTGGTCGCGCGCAATGCTTTCCAATGGGGCGACCAGATGGCAGGGCCAGGCCTGGAAGTCCCGATGAGGGTCCATTTGCCTCTCAGATCCCAGCCGGGGCTCCAGGAGGCCGGGTGCGTTCGCCCCTAGGGTCCCCTCCGTCACTCGGAGCGTGCGGGTTTCAAGAACGGGGGGTAGCCTTCCTCCGGATTACTAGGGACAGGGTACTCTGGGACCCCTCTCGGTCCTCAGCCGGCAACTGGGTCCTGCCGTGTGGCAGGGTGGCCGGAGGGCCTTCCCCTGCGCGCCCGGGAGCCCCGGATGGGTCCAGGGGCCCGGCCGGGCCCCGGGTCGGGGTCTCCGGCCCCGGGTGCCGTCCCCCGGCCTGCGGCACCGCCAAAGGCCCGGGACGGGGTTCCGTTGTGGCCGGGGTGCCTCCCGTGGCTGGATTGGGTTCAGGAGCTCCGGCCGGGCCCCGGGGAGGGCGGCCTCCCCGCCCCGGTCTCCGTCCCGGGTCCTGCCGCGTGGCAGGGTGCCCGGGGAAGGGTCCGGAGGGCCCGGGGAGGCTTCCCCTGCACCTGCGGTCCTCGGAGCCCCGGCTGGGTCCAGGGGCCCGGCCGGGCCCCGGGTCGGGGTCTCCGGCCCCGGGCGCCGTCCCCCGGCCTGCGGCACTGCCAAAGGCCCGGGACGGGGTTCCGTTGCGGCCGGGGTGCCTCCCGTGGCTGCATTGGGTTCAGGAGCTCCGGCCGGGCCCCTGGGGGCCCCGGGGAGGGCAGGCTCCCCACCCCGGTCTCCGTCCCGGGTCCTGCCGCGTGGCAGGGTGCCCGGGGAGGGGTCCGGAGGGCCCCGGGAGGCTTCCCCTGCGCCTGCGGTCCCCGGAGCCCCGGCTGGTTCCAGGGGCCCGGCCGGGCCCCGGGTTGAGGCCTTTGGCCCCGGGCCCAGTCCCCCGGCCTGCGGCACTGCCAAAGGCCCGGGACGGGGTTCCGTTGGGGCCGGGGAGCCTCCCCTCGCTCGTCTGGGTCCCGGAGCTCCGGCCGGGCCCCTGGGGGCCCCGGGGAGGGCGGCCTCCCCACCCCGGGCTCCGTCCCGGGTCCTGCCGCGTGGCAGGGTGCCCGGGGAGGGGTCCAGAGGGCCCGGGGAGGCTTCCCCTGCGCCTGCGGTCCCCGGAGCCCCGGCTGGGTCCAGGGGCCCGGCCGGGCCCCGGGTCGGGGTCTCCGGCCCCGGGCCCCGTCCCCCAGCCTGCGGCACTGCCAAAGGCCCGGGACGGGGTTCCGTTGTGGCCGGGGAGCCTCCCCTCGCTCGTCTGGGTTCCGGAGCCCCGGCCGGGCCCCTGGGGGCCCCGGGGAGGGCGGCCTCCCCGCCCCGGGCTCCGTCCTGGGTCCTTCCGCGTGGCAGGGTGCCCGGGGCGCGGTCCGGAGGGCCCGGGGAGGCTTCCCCATCGCCTGCGGTCCCGGGAGCCCCGGCTGGTTCCAGGGGCCCGGCCGGGCCCCGGGTCGGGGTCTCCGTCCCCGGGCCCTGTCCCCCGGCCTGCGGCACTGCCAAAGGCCCGGGACGGGGTTCCGTCGTGGCCGGGGAGCCTCCCCTCGCTCGCCTGGGTTCAGGTGCTCCGGCCGGGCCCCTGGGGGCCCCGGGGAGGGCGGCCTCCCCGTCCTGGGTCCTTCCGCGTGGCAGGGTGCCCGGGGCGCGGTCCGGAGGGCCCGGGGAGGCTTCCCCATCGCCTGCGGTCCCGGGAGCCCCGGCTGGTTCCAGGGGCCCGGCCGGGCCCCGGGTCGGGGTCTCCGTCCCCGGGCCCTGTCCCCCGGCCTGCGGCACTGCCAAAGGCCCGGGACGGG